>NC_141026.1:29400000-29700000 GCF_052040795.2 Danio rerio | reverse complement strand
GTGAATAAAGCACCATTTCCACCCAATGAGGCAAAGTCATCACTTCCTGATATACTGGCACCTAATATCAAAACGAAAATGTAATTTGCTACTGTGGGCCTTTTTTATTAAATAATAAATGACTTGTGTTTCACAAGACAAAATGCAATGAATGTGAGGTGGCTTTTGAAGGCACTAGACCAATCTTTAGGAGTGCAGCCTCTCAAGACAATAATACCAAACCCCTTTGATAATGGACTTTGTCTAAGGGATTTTAGAATGACCAAAACAACATTTAAGATGTTTTACAATGTGGTTGGTTTGCTGGTTTGTCTATTACTGCTATCCAATCATAGCTATATTTGTTATACATGATCTGTTAAAACAAAATCACATTGCTATTTTGATTTGCATACTGGAATAAATGCATTTGCATTATACACTCATCGGCCACTTTATTAGGTACACCTTACTAGTACCAGGTTGGACCCCCTCTTTGCTTTCAGAACTGCTTTAAAACTTTGTGACATAGATTACACAATGTACTGGAAATATTCCTCATAGATTTTGGTCTATATTGACATGATAGCATCACACAGTTGCGGCAGATTTGTCAGTTGCACAACCATGATGTGAATCTCCCATTCCACCACATACCAAAGGTGCTCTATCGGACTGTCTATCTATCTATCAATCTATCTGGTGACTGTGAAGGCCATTTGAGTACAGTCATTGTCATGTTCCAGAAACCAGTCTGAGATGATTCGCACTTTATGACATCGCACAATATCGCGCTGGAAGTAGCCATCAGAAGATGGGTACACTGTGGGCATAAAGGGATGGACACCACCACCAGCACTAGCCTGAACCATTGAGAAGAAAGGATGGATCCATGCTTTCATGTTATTCACGCCAAATTCTCACCCTACCACTCGAATATCGCAGCATTAATCGAGACTCATCAGACCAGGCAACATTCTTCCAATCTTTTATTGTCCAATTTTTGGTGAGCCTGTGCCAATTGTAGCCTCGGTTTCCTGTTCTTAGCTGATATGAGTGGCAGCCAGTATAGTCTTCTATGGATGTGTTGTGTGTTCAGAGACGCTCTTCTACATACCTCGGTTGCAAGGAGTGGTTATTTGAGTTGCTGTTGCCTTTCTAACAGCTCGAACCAGTCTGGCCGTTCTCCTCTAACCTCTGGCATCAACAAAGCATTTGCACCCACAGAACTACTGCTTACTAGATATATTCTCTTTTTCCATAGAGATGGTTGTGCGTGAAAGTCCCAGTAGATCAGCAGTTTCTGAAATACTCAGACCAGCTCCGCCTGGCACCAACAACCATACCATGTTCAGAGTCACTTAAATCACCTTTCTTTCCCATTCTGAATGTCGGTTTGAACTGCAGCAGATCATCTTGACTATGTCTACATGCCTAAATGCATTGAGCTGCTGATATGTGATTGTCTGATTAGAAATTTGTGTTAATGAGCAGCTGGACAGGTGTACTGTACCTAAAAAAGTGGCCAGTGAGTGTGGTTTATAAGCATGTTATCTTATCAGATGAAATGTTTATTTCACTCAGTTGTGTGCATACAGTTTGTCTACTCATTTTCAAAATGCAAATAAAAATAGGCGGATAAAAACATAACTTGTGAATCATCTACACTGTTCTCTAATATTTACTTTAGAAATACCATCAATCATCTCTTTTTGCCTTATCTGATTATTACAGAAACGCAATAAGAAAGTGTGCCTAAATTATGCTGGTCAGTTTGCATCTCAAGCAATCACTCGCTTTCCAAATGTTTGGTCCCAAATGGCAGCTGTCCTGTCCCTTCCTTTCATTCATCTCTACCCAGTTCTGGAAGCTGCAACAGCAACAAAAGCGATGTCAGACACACGACCTTTCTTCTCCCCTCCCCATGCGTATGGAAACCATAATTCGGAGGCCTTTGCTGTAAAAACAGTAGAGGAAGTTTTGTTTGGCCTGACTCGGGTGCTTGGTTAATTGGCCGACCGCAGTCTTCCCCTTTCTGCATCAACGTGCTGTGGCAAGAGTGTGGTTAACATGGAGAAACAGAGTGAAGCCTGCAGGGCCACAACTCTGGGGTCATTGAGAGGAGCCCTGCAACAGCAAGAGAATGAAAAAAGACAAAGTGAGAGAGGCAGGAGGGATGGAAAAGATTGAGGGATGGAAAGTGCAGGCACAGTTCACTGACAGATACAAACACTTGACAGGAACCAAAATGTGATTTAGAGCAAATGTTTCACAGATGACCAAAACACTTGCAGTACTAAACTATTGTATGCTAATGATATATCCAGCAAACTGGGAATAGAGAGTTTTATAGTCATTAAGGAAGGCAGCATCTTGACCAGTACAACCACTGGAGAAGTACAGAGTGTAGACATAGAAAATTGAAGTAGCTTATCTTGCTCTTAAATTAGTAGTAGGAAAACTCACAAAGCAATAGATCAGGTGTTATTCTATGGTGTTACATTACGTTCTAGCATTTGGTCTGATCTTTTTTAGCATCTGGAAGAGGTTTAGAAATTTAGTTTTTCATCCATTTTCATAAAATAAGATAGAGTAATTTAATCTATCCACAGATTCAATGTGATCTAAAGCATAACTTAAGTTCAAATAGGTAAGCTCTGTGGTGTAATATGTATATATAACTTAAATTGGAAATCAAACACTTATAATAAAACAATCACATGTCAAAAATCATTTAATTATTTAAGATTAATTACTGTTTTTATTGGGTCTACATGGTGCCACTCTTGCAGCCACATCCATTTCTATTATTATTCTTCAGCAGATATTTCACAAGTTTTCATAGAGTGCTTTTTTGGAGCTAAGTCAATTTAGTACTAAAACAAATGTTCACCTTGGAAAACTTATGGGAAAACAAATTCCTCCATTAAAAGGTACCTAAAGAGCAGCTTGGCAAAACATCGGGTCCTGACCCAGGAACATTTACTTGCTCTTCTTGGTAATTTGAGGAAAAGGCTGCAGAGGAAGTGTCTGTAAGACTAACCTTGACTCCTCTTGCTCCATGCCCTTGTGTGGCTATGATGTGTTTCTTTATCGTGACTGGCATTCCAAGGAATGCCAAACCTTGACCTTTTGTATGGCATTGCAGCCATTCATATCTTATAATAATATACAAAAGATTCAGAGCATTCTCAGAAAAATAACTTCATCCGTTTAGAAAAATTAATTTCAGTGGCTGCCCCTATTGAATTGAATCAAAATATTAGCTCTGAGCTTGTCATAACATATGACTTATCTTGACATAAAGCATTACACATCAATCTAACCTGATTCTAAAAATATATGTATATCACATATATGTACTCACACACTTTGCTAATATTTTTTATCCAACTTAAGTGAAGAGGAGGAGGAGGAGGAGGGGAGGAGCAAAAAGTTATAGAGAGACAAAGATAAAGAGAAAAATCCCTCAAGGTTGAAGATTCCCTCTCTATAGTTGCGCAAACATGAAGTGTTGAAGTGCTGAAGATGAGCTTTAGCAGATGTGCTCCTAGTGTGCCGTGAAACCTCAAATCTTTCAGTTACAACCATTTTGTCTTGACTCAACACTTAGATGAACAATTTTACATCTAAAGAAAGTTAATATTATGTATATATATAAAAAACTGCTGATTATTCAGATCTCCTACTTGTTGTACTTGTTGGGAGGTGTTCGTTTCTTAAATTATGGTCCCTGAAAATCAGTCATGGTTTTCTGCTCCATATCAAAACTTCCATCATTTAAATATGATATAATATCAAGCTTTCCATGTTCTTCATTTGCTGTGAAAGTATATGTTGTCTAGCTTTAGATCTCATCCATTCTGCTCTTTATCCCAGCCATTCATGAGGTTTGTTAATTAAGGGCCTGTGTTGCTTGGCATCTCTGAAATACTTTACAGATGCATCTGGGTTCTGTTAAAAGGATCTCTCCTGTCTTCGATAGAGCAGCTGGACAAGTCCAGCAGGAAGACCCCTGAACTTTTTATCTAAGGCTGAAGAAGAAGAAGGGGTGAGGACAAATAAGGCGAGAGGAGAGGTGGCAGATACATGTGAAAAGGCGAATTGTGCAACAAGAAAAAATAACATTTTGAAGACTTCTGGGTTGATAAAGGGGTCACTAATCTTTCAGGTTCTAGATGGCAAAGAACATGCTTTAGTAATTCCTGAAAATTACGCTCTAAATGTAGATAATCGAGCATATTTAATAGAGAGCAAGTATATTTATTAATGTAATACATAGAGCAATGTACTGTAGTGTACAGTGTTACTTCGGTTGTTTCTTCAGGTATTTTGAATATTGTACATTTACTTATTCTTAACTCAGCAGCCTCAAAATGCATTAAAAACTTTTATGAAATATGAAAGTATCACAAGAAAGAGGCAAATCCTTGATATTGTTGTACAAAAGAATATTGTGCTTGAAAATCCTACTAGAGATCAGCGTATGTATTTTTGAGTCATTCTATTATGAGCAGTGTTATTACCTTATGTTTATGCAAATTCTTGTGAAAATGGAGTGAATGAATAAGATTAGGAAGATGACTGGGGTGGACAGAGAAAGTCAGAAGGTGAAACATGCAATAGCAGGCAGTACTGATCCCTCTTTTTGCTTTAGGGAAGTTCTTACGGTAATACACTGAGACAACTCTCAAGAACCACCTCAAATTGTTTGGTTTAAGAGCTTTTCTGTTTTTGCAAGGCCCAAAGGCTTGGAATGCCCTCCCGGAAGAAATTATCCATGAGGATCTGCCCTTGTGTACTCTCTGAAATCTCACCTGTTCAAAAGCTGCTCTCTTGTGGATGAGATCAACATGAGGCTTTAGCATGCAATAAAGCTGATGTGTAATTGATTCTATTCAAGCAGCTCTGGTGCACTTCAGAAATCATGACCGCAATTTTAATGCTGTCGCATGCCTCAATGCACCAGTGACTTGCTAATCATATTCTGATTGACCTGCAGTTACCTCCCAGTTTGTACTCAGTGCACCCTTTCTGCAGTTACCACCCATTACTGTACCTTCCGTCCTGTTCTGCTCTACCACATCGAGCTAATCTTATTTTAAATCTTCCCTGCTATCTGCAGCAGGTCTTATCTTGTCTCCAATTCACATTAATATTTACATTGCACTCTGAGATATGAGATACCACTCAGGGTGACACGCAGATGCATCACAAGTTAAACTAAGTTCTGTAGACATCCTTTCACTATTTCAGCAAGTTGCATTGCCTGTGCATGAATCTATGTGACTTCATGACTTTAAAATAGGAAATACAATATTACCCCTCAAAGATGTAAGGGCACAGTTGTTTGATTGACATGTAGTGGCTGGGAGGGTGGGAGAATAATTGTTTGGCATGTCTGCTCTGTCACTCGTCCGCTGCATTGGGCATGTGATCTCATTCATCAGTCCGCTTGTAGCCAGTCCACTTGTGGAAACCTAGCCTCTGTTGCCGTGGTACCTCAGCTAGGCTGAGCAAGTTGTTAGAGACAGAAAGATGATAGTAAAGATGTGCGCTCTGGGTGGAACATCATATTTCTGGAGTCAGAACGATTAGGATGGTGCATTAAAAAAGATGGTGTTGATTTACAAGGATGGAGCTTCCCCTGCACTGAGGCTGAGAAGCATACAGGACACAGATCAACCAAAAGCAGGATGCAACTATAATACAAACACTATGACCTGCCAGCCCTCAAGTTTCTCCCCCATGACAGTCATTTTAGTTTCTTCTCTTCCTCTCACTGCCTCAAACCACAGTTTGTCCAAGCTGCAGTCTACTGTCATGACTCTGAAAACCATCCAATTGTTTAGGCACTCTGTGGGGCCAAATGTGACATGGAAAAACTTTGCGGTGTAGAGGCTCCTTTTCCAATCTCTGACTAAGAGCTTGTTGTATTTCTCTCAATGACAAATTGACAATTCTACTGAATGAAAGACCTAATTCTCCTGCACAACATTCAGACATACTAAACATACAATCTGTACTTACATAGAGTCCAGTGTGCCGTTCACCGAAAAAAGGGAAAGCCACTGATATGGCTACCAGTCCTGATCCCCCATCATCTTGCTCTATGGTCTGAGAGTCACCCTCATCCAGGCCAAACGGGTAGAACTCCTCCAGGGGTACAGCCGGCTCTACGCCATGAAGCAATATAAGCAGCGTGCACATGGAGAGCACCGGTCTCCTCAGCCTCCCCATGACCTTGTCGGCACAGGGATGGAGAGGAGAGGAGTAGAGTCCTGGACACTTAAAGAGGATAACAAGACAACTTTAACTCCAGTGGCAAATATTCAACCAATGATCCTCTCCTTGTTTTTCTTTTCCCTATAAATTTTTGTCTGTTCTCCTCTTTAGGTTTTTAATTCCAACCTTTGATTCCTCTCAGATCTTCTCTCAGCCCTGGTACTTGGGTTGTTGGTCTAAGGCAAGGGGGTAGATTCCTTGCATTCTGTGTGCTGCTGGGTGCTCAAGAGCTGCCGTGCTCCGTGCTGAAATGAACAGAGTGAGAGAGAGAAAGGAGGGGAAGCAGAGTGATTCGGCTCTATGTATTTTTTTTTTTTTTTTTTACAATCCAGTGACTTGGTCCCTGATGGTTAGTTTAGAAATATCCTCAATAAAACCTCTATTCTGCCTGCCAAAGGAGTTCTTTCAGACCCAGCCCCACCACCCCTAGGGATTCACTACCTTGCATGATTAGGAACTCTCATCCAATAGCTGAGAAGGAACCGGTAACTGGATAAGCACTGGGTGGAGCTATGGTAATCAAAAGACTGCTTTAAAGAGACTCTGACAGGGCACTCTCCTCTGCTCTTAACCTTTGCTGAGAAATACCCTTCCTCACAAGCATATGTGTGGTACACACTACCAAATGTCTGCATAATTCCAGGAGTTGGCATATCATATGCATTCATACACTGTAAAACCCAATAAGTTAAGGTAACTCAAAAAAATTTGAGAAAACCGATTGCTATAAACCATTGAAGTTCAAAAGCTAAACCTAATGAGTACAGTGAACTTAATCCATTTAAGTTAAGACAACTCAAACTGTTTAAGGAAATCGATTGCTATAAATCATTTGAGTAAAAAAAAAAAGAAAAAAGAATCTATATGAGTACTGTGAACATACTCCATTTAAGTTGAAGTAATTATGCATTCACTTAACTCATTGCCTTCAACACTGAGTTCAAAACTCTTTTTAAATGAGTAGAATTAACTTTCAGTAATTTTTTGGGTTAAGTACACTCATATCACTCAATAAAGACTGTTGGGTTTTACAGTGTAAACCAGTCCTTGTATATTGTTCACCAGGAAAAAAAAAAAAAAACTATAAAAAAAAAATAACTAAATATACAACACAAGAGCCATTTGCTTTGGATTACAGATTTACTGAAAAATAGCTTTCACTCTGAAAATCAAATTTCCCATATACATGATGAAATGTGATCAATTTTAAATATGCTAAAATCAGCTTCATTAAAATAAAATGTGGATCTTTTTTTCACTCAAGGGGTCATTAGTATCAAGAAACAAATCAAAACAAGAACATCACAAAGGATCTTTTATAGATTTTTTTTGCACACATCACTGACAGCAATTGTTTAGACAACAAAACATCTGTTTTATCATAGTTATTATATGCCAGGGCTGCCAAAATTCGCTCCTGGAGATTCGCTGTCCTGCAAAGTTTAGTTCCAACCCCACTCAGACACACCTAGGCTAGCTAATCAAGCTCTTAAGCTGTAGTCACACTACAGTTTGAGTATGCGAAATTCTGTTGTATGGCACTGCGAAAAGGGGTGGAATTAAACAAATTGATTTAACATTAAAAAAGCAAGCGATTGGTCCATATTTTAAATTTCTGTCTAGAGAGGTCATGTTTTGATCTTCGATTGGTCTCACACAGTCACATAATGCGATTTCGTTGATCGGAGGTTACCAAGCTTAAACTTTGCAATGCAGCAAACTGCGAAACTTGTCGCACGAGCTTGCATATCCGGTCTGATGCATTCGCATGCGAATGAATGGAAGTCTACGGGATAAAAAGTGCAGTGTGACAACCGGACACCGGAGTTTGGGCACCCCTAGTTTATGCAATGAATCGTAAAACAGTATTGTTATTAAAAATCATTTTAGCACCCATAAAAGAAACAACATAATTTGTAAGTAAGTTATGATTCAATTTAGGACGTAATTCATTCTAGCTGTAAAGTAGATGATTGGTTAATAACAATTAAATAGAAATCACTTTGTGTTACCAAGTAGCAAATTATAAAGAAAATAAAGCAAGAATATAAAAATGATGGAGACCTAATGTGTGATGTTTAAGCTACAGATGTTCTAAAGTCTGTGTGTGTGTGACAGAGAGAGATGAAGAAACTGTGCTTAATGCTGTAAGACGAACATGGACAGGCTTAAGATAGATTTATAGTCTGCTTCAGGAGTTTGCTGCACAAATCCTTAAAACAATTTGGCAATTGAGAAGCATTTGGTGAAACAGCGATCTCTTTGTTTGTTGTTATTGGGTTCTTACGATGTGGATCAGGATTACTTAAAGTATTTGTGCAAATGTAGTCCAACAATTCTCCCTGAGACCAGTGATTCTGTATGTTTTTAAAACCAAGGTGTGTGTATGTATGAGTGTGTGTGTGCGTATAAGATTTTATTATGCGTAAGTCCATCCATGTAAGCACTGGCCCCATTTCACTGGTTATAGGCAAACATGTTTGGTATCAAAACAAAACAAAAAAAACTGTCAGCTGAATTCCCAAGCTATTTTGGATTTTCAGAGGTTCACTCTCAGCATCTGCTTCATATATGCTTGCCTCCTCTTCATCTCCTGCTCCAGCTGTTCTTTTAATGTGGAAACCTGAGAAAAACGCAGCAGGTTTTACAGAACTGTCATGTTTTTGTCAGAGACTACTTGCTATTATAAGTAATGTAAATGTATATTGGAATGCATTTGGTCACATCTTTACAGTTTTCTCTTACCTGTTCCTCCAAACAGTGGACCCTCTGGCGGTGAGCTTTCTCCCGAGCCTCCAGAGCTCTCTTTGTCTGCTGCTGGGAGTCCCTCATCCGCTCGCTCTCCAGGTCCAGCTCTTGCTTGTGGCGAGCTGACACTTCTAAAAGTCTTTGAGAGTGAGTCTGCTCCAGGATAGAGATCTGTGACTGCAGATACAACACATAAAATCACATCACAGGTGATTCAAAACCAACTAAAAATTTAAATATGACAATATTATAAAAGCAGTTCATTCCTGAATTCCATAGGATCTAAAGGCGAATTACAGGTGTGTAAACATTTAGGATGCACGTGCATCGCGGAAGCAGAAAATAACGGGAGTGCTAGCTTTTACAGCGAGGGAATGACATCTGACGCAGTACAGAGTTTGTTGTTGTATTAGAAATAAGATATATTGATACATATTATATATTATTTACATAATGCTTTCAGTGTGTTATAACAGCTTGTCACCCAGTGATAAGCAGTTATTCGGCAAAACTACATTAATGTGAGTGGCGTTCGTCTGAGAGGTTCACTTGTGATAACACCCTCCCAATAGATATTAGATGAGATGAAATGGCCAAGCATCCATCCCAAAATGTACAACTATCTCATTGAAACTTCAAGTAGAAGCTAAAGGTCTACAAGTCTTTGAATGCCAACAATTTTGTTCTATGTGGTCATGTGCAAGAAAAAAATGTTTACCAGATTTATTTCCCAGAGATGGGTTGCGGCTGGAAGGGCATCCGCTGCGTAAAAAACTTGCTGGATAAGTAAGCGGTTCATTCCGCTGTGGCGACCCCAGATTAATAAAGGGACTAAGCCGACAAGAAAATGAATGAATTACCAGATTCAAAACTTTGTTAAAAACCGAGGTTCTGCCTAGCCAAAGACAAGGAAAGAAGACGGAACTATACAAGGCCTGGGTTATCATCAACAAGCAAAACAACTGCATTCTGACAGTGTACTGCACCTGTATGGCAGGGTGTGTCAACTTACATTTTTTTTCATTCTAAGCATTCAGTGTCCGCAGTTTAATTCAACATATACTGAAATCATACATTGCTGTAATCAAAAACAAGTAATGTGTATGATTCAGCATATGGTTAACTTACCAAGATATAAAATGAGAATTGCATAGTCCAGAATTTTTAATTAAGTCCTCACTCCATTCAGCTCTTCTGATGGATGTTATTCAAAGACGTCTGCAGTTGGCAGTGTCGGTAGATGGTATCTGGTAAAATTTAAGTTTTCTATTTTCGGACTTTCGATTTTGGCATTCTACCGCACAACACAGCTTGTTTGCTGTTCTTCTTTTGCAACCGGTGTGCGCAGTTGAACCTGTGTAATGTCATGTGTAACAAAGGTATGTAATTCCCCTATTGTCTCTTGTCATGTAACATTGCATAAACAGTAAACAGTATAATGGAAGAAAAGTAGAGGATAGGCTTTATTTTTAATTAAGTTACAGATCGATTATTAGTTCACTCATTTGCACTCTGGATTGATTTCCAAACAAGAAACAGTTTGAGGCAGCATTTTCAGAAAGACTTAATATAAAAAGATGATGCATGCTTACTACATTGGATATATGATCTAAAATAGGAAATACAATATTACTCCTCAAAGACGTAAGAGGACGTTGTTTGAATGACATGTAGTGTAATATCCAAAATCACACTGTTATTGATGTTTCATATGTACAGAGGATTTATGATAAGATATTTGATCCTAGCTTTTTTAATCAAAATTACACATTCAATGGGAGAGTACTTCATTAGAGCATCCAACTATTATTTTAATATGCAAAACTGGTACTTAGTTACCGCAGTGAGGACTTATGTACAGTACTATAAGGTCTTGAATTTGCCGTGCCTTCTAAAATGGAGTGCATGCAACATTATAATCTGCACTCAGAAAAAAAAGTGCAAAAGCTATAACTAGACCTTTACCTTAATATATGTTACATGTTTTTAAAAAAAGGTACCGACCCAGTGACGGCTTTTCAGCTTTATTTCTGAGATTATCACTCGCAAAGTCTATCTTGGTGAGTAGGCAGGAAAGTACTCTGCTTTATAATATAGAAAACATATTTCTAAAGATGCTGTTGACTTGAAATTTTCACCAGATGTTGGCAACAACCAAAGAAATCCATATTTGCAAAGAAAACAAAACTAATCAGTTTACAAATGAAGTTATGTGTAATAAAATGAAATGACACAGGAAAAAAGTATTGAACACATGAAGAAAGAGAGGTGTAGAAAGGCAGTGAAAGCCCAGACTGCAGCTGAAATCGCTCAGTAGTTTTTCAGCAACCCTCTGCCCTTCATCATTGTAAATTAATATCAGCTGCTTCAGTCCAACATCTACATTACCAGGATTAAGAAGATGAAACCAGAGGGGACATTTCAGCAAGAAAATGATCCAAAACACGGTCGAGCAGTCTCAAATGGTTTCAGAAAAAGAAAATCAAGCTCTAGAAAGGCCCAGCCAATCACCTGACTTGAATCCAATAGAAAATGCAAAATAAAGATCAGATTTGTTAGACAAGGCCAACAGAATCATCAAAAGTTTTAGACTTTGATGAAGTCTGTGAAAAAGTCACAGATGAGCAATGCATGACTTCATTCTCCATATGAGAGGCCTTCTAAAAAAAGTATCACATACATTTCTGTAGTTCAGTGCTTTCTCCTTGTGTCATTACAGTGTTAATACATGTTTCAATTAACTCAGAGTTTTATTTAATATTATCTTTTAGAATATTCCCCCCCCCCCAAAAAAAAAAAACATTATGTG
Source organism: Danio rerio (assembly GCF_052040795.2). Taxonomy (NCBI): domain Eukaryota; kingdom Metazoa; phylum Chordata; class Actinopteri; order Cypriniformes; family Danionidae; genus Danio; species Danio rerio. The sequence continues at coordinate 29,688,179 of NC_141026.1, read as the reverse complement.
TTGATTACTTTCCCCTCCAACAGTAATTAATAAAATTATGTTGACATTTTAGAAGTTGAACATACTAGATGTTGATCCATTTTTTAAATGTAATAATATTTGTAAATATCTCACTTGTAGAGTGTGAATTTCTGCCTGGGTCTCGTTTAATTCTTCCTCTAGATTTCGGATTTTTTGTTCTTGCTGTTCTCTCTCACGCTCACCATGCAATATCTCCACCTCTTTCTTTTGGCGATTGTGTTCCACCTGCACACAACACATGCATTTACACACAAAGTATTAGGGAAGTCTGATGCACGATACCGTAGTATGCTATACATTCATGTAAAGAAACTGCAGCCCAAGGTAAACCCCTCACCATTATTGCATTTGTATCACATACAGACAAACAAACAAGCTCTAAGCCCTTGCAATAAAGGATATGTGCATGACATTGTATTTAGTTTGTAATCGTTTGGCTGTGATTGTAAAAGCATGACAAGCACCTTCTCCAGGGTACGTTTTAGAGAGGACCTGTCTTTTCCCAGACGCAGCAGTGTCCTCTCCAGGTCAGACTTCTCTCCTTGTAGCCGATGGGCAGTTGTCTGCAGGTTAGCCACCTGTTCCTGAAGCTGACTATTTTGCTCTTGCAGGAGTGAACAGCTCTCTTGCGCCTCCTGCTCAGCCTGTTGCCTCTGTCTTACAGTCTAATGAATCAGAAAAGATGCAGAATATTCTCCATCTATATGGCCGTGTAGACCAGAACTGATGGTTTTCTTGAACAGAAAGATCAGGGCATAAACTCAGATTAAAAGAGTATTTAAGTATTTTAAGATATAGTGATATGGGGCAAGAGTGCAACCTTGAATCAGCTAAGCATTTAACTACACTGAAAACCCTAAAAGTACTAAGTTTGGTGAACTGAACAAGTTTAAGTATAGTCTACAAGACCGGGAAGTTAAATCAACTTAAATATGCAAGTTTTGGGAGACTCCATTACCCAATTAAATTGAGGCAACGAGTTTAGGCATTTTATTTAGTTCTGTCAACTTATTGGGGTTTTCAGTGCACTTGTTTTTTTTTTATTCATGGAATAATGGAAATAAAAATGCTGTTCTAATGGAACTATGGGCACAAGAGGGCGATGGTCAGACACCTGGAGTGTATAATAGGTGAGTGGGTGAATGAAGAAGAGATTCAGTTGTGGTAGAGGAAACCATGGTTTCTTGGAGCTACTGTTTGTACTGGGAAGTCCTAGTTGGGAAACTTTGCGTTTTAAGCTCAGTCTAAGGACTTTCTTATTGTCCAGATAACTGAATGTTTGGAAAATGTATTAGTATGCTATCTGAAAAAGATTTGACGTTTTGGATATTATCATTATGAAGTTTCATTCCTCAATCATCTGCAAGTCTTTAAATCAATGCAAATGTAGATCAACATACTACTATTTTAATACTACTATAATTACTCAGAATTATAACACATACATATATATATATATATATATATATATATATATATATATATATATATATATATATATATATATATATATATATATATATATATATATATATATATATATATATATAATATAATATATATAATGTATGTGTCTGCAAAAATTTTTTAAATAAATTTTAAACCAAAAATAAGTAGCCGTTTATTCACATTATGATGATTAATTAAACCTGAAGCTATTTGTTTTCTGATTTAAAAAAAAGACCTTGCACTAAAAGGTTGCACATATTAGAATTTTACAGTCAAGACTACATTTGTTAAAATGACCTATTTTTTTTCAAAGGATTAATTATGATTTTGAGCTCACTACACTTCTTACGTTTATGCATTTTCATGGAACATAAGTTAAACTAACTCAAAATTTAGCATTTTGGTCCTGTCACGTAAAAATTTAAGTTAGGTTCAATCAACTTCACTTAATTGTTTGAGTAAAGACAACATTAGGGTTTTCAGTGTAAGCATTAAAATGTTTGCTAGTTAAAGGTGATAGGTCATTGTTTTCAGAAATAATTTCTGTTATACAGTTATGCTTATGGTTACATTTTTTATGCTGGCTGGGAATGTTGCCTCCATGACCAGGCCCCTGATAAGTGGTTGAAGATGATTGTTGAAAGTCTTTTCACATCTTGATAGCAATCAGGTGCTCCAAATGTACTGATATGTATTTCAGGTAACCCTATAAAATAATGCTCCATTAGTAAATGTGTGTTAATGTATTTACTAACATGAACAAACTACTAATACATTTATTGTGGTATTTATTAATTTTTGTTAATGCTAGGTTATGTTTTTTAAGTTAACATTAGTTCATTTTAGTTCTGTTACGACCCTATCTTCCCTTGCCATGCAGTCTGACGTCACAGTTAATTAGTAAAATTAGGGGTATTCTAGCTGATTTATTTTTATTTTACTTTGTATATAATTTGGTATTCCCTTCAATAAATGTTTATTTTATTATATATCTATTTGTGTATCTTATCCTTTTCATGGTACGGTCGGGAGCAAGCTGGCCGTAACAGTTCATATTAACTCAAGGTGCATTAACTTATGTTAACAAGCAGTTCTTTGGATTTTAATAATGCATGTGTTAATGTTTTACAAGATTATTCATAATTTGTTAATGTTAGTAAGTTTGGTATTGTAATTTTCACTAACTTTACTATAAAGTTTTATCTCCGATGAAAGTAATGCTGTCCAGTATGCTCTTGTGCATTCGGGAAACTTGGCTTTGGATGGCGAATTTTTACAGTAGGGTGAGTCTTTCATTGCTATCAGGCTAATGTTAGCATTTGCCTAGATCTCCTTTTGTACCTTTAATCACAGTGTTGATTTTTTCACTTAATTTGTATTGGTTAAATTTTATAATAATTTTTTTTATTTATTTTTACTAGGGCCAAATTATATTAAAGGTGCTGTAAGTAAGCTTGACACCAAGTGGTTGAACTAGGTATTACATTCCTGGATCAAAACAGACGCCTGATTGAGGACCAACAGGAGCGAGTCTGACTATCAAGCCTAAAGGCTGATTTAAATCATATTCTATATAAAAGTAAGAGCATGCGATAGAAGGAATATTTTCCATATTAAAATCAGATCTTGTTCTAACCAACTCCTCAAATTGATATATTAGAAACACCTTCTATTTCTTGCAGCTGAATGACAGCAAACTATGATCACCTCGGGAAAACCTCATGTGCTTTATTCAGTGTTGAATGCTAACAGTGACTATATGTTTACATGGACATTAGTTATCAAATTATTTGCTTTAATCTAATCAGGCCAATAATAAGATTAAGACATTTACATGAGTAACAGGGGGTTACAAGGTAACCTGCTCACCTAATGTTTACGTTCGTCATGTTTACATTATTTGCTAATTAATACCCTCATGTGGAACTCTGAATCTGCATCTCTTTTTGGAATTTGATACTGTACACCGGAGGTGAGTAAATGAGTGAATGAATGAATGGAATATGTGATTTTCCAGCAAGGTAACCCGGGGTGCTAAAATATAATTGGCTAAACTGGCATTGGGCAGGTTAAAATTACCAAAACAAACACAGCCGTGCTGGCACAGAAGTCACATGTTCAAAGCAGAATATCTGACTTCAGCATTGTTTTTCAGATAAACAAGAATGTTCACTTAACATGTTTCTTAAATATCTGTAAACATATTATGCTATTTTTATGTTTTAGAGGAGTCAAAACTTACATGCAGCAACTTTAAAGGAATAGTTATCTCAAATATTACTTGATTACTCACCATTTATCCTTCTAAACTCAAACCCTTTGGTCAATCTTCAAAACACAAATTAAGATATTTTTTAAAGAAGACTTACTTAGAATAAAACAGTTACAGTGTCAAACACACACATTTGTCTTTTGTTTGACACATTTTATGTGCTCTGTTGATTCTGTGTTTATATGTAGTTAAAAACCATATTAAATATTAATAATAATAATAATCATAATAATAATTCCTTACATTTATATAACGCTTTTCTTGGCACTCAAAGTGTTTTACACAAAGGGGGGAATCTCCTCATCCACCACCAGTGTGCAGCACCTACGTGTATGACGCGACGGCAGCCATTTTGCGCCAGACCGCACACCACACACCAGCTAATTGGTGGAGAGAAGACAGAGTGATGAAGCCAATTATGATATGGGGAGGGTTATGAGGCCATGACGGACAGAAGCCAGAGGGTAAATTTTGGATTTTTTTTAAACGACCACAGAGAGTCAGGACCTCGGTTTAATGTCTCATATGAAAGATGGCCCTCATTGAGCATTATAGAGTCCCCTTCACTATACTGGGGCAATAGGACCCACACAGACTTCAGGTTGGGCACCCCCTGCTGGCATCACTAGCACCACTTCGGGCAGCAACCTAACTTTCCCATGTCGTCTCCCATCCATTAGCTTCAGTGGTCAAGGATGTGAGAGTTGCAGAGAGCTAGCTGCCGGCTATTATTTGTCATATGTCTTTTTAATTCATACAGATTTCTTTTAAAATCTCTACATGAACACAAGGTTTGTTGTAACAAACTTTCAATAGAGTAAAAGAAACCTCTTTAAAAATAGATTATTTTGGGTTTATAAAGATGAACTGAAGTCTTATGGGTTTGAAATGGCAGTGGGATGAGTATAACACTGAATTTTGGGTGAACTAAGCCATTAAAACATTGTGTAAACTGTAAGAGTATGTGTGTATGCATAACCTCCTGCAGGACACGTGTCTGTTTGTCCAGTTCGGAGACCTTGAGTTCACACTCCTCCTGGCTTCTCTGCAGGCTCTGCAGTCTCTCACTCAAGTCATGATTTTGCTTCCTACTGTGTGTTAGAGCCTCTCGTGTCTTATCTAACTTTTCCTATGCACACATCGTACAGACACACACACACACACAGAGAAAGAGAGAGAGAGAGACAAGTATGAACAGGCATCAGCCCATACATGCATAATCAAACACCCACATTCAGTTTTAATGATGAAGCTGTACTTTTCCTCACTACCAATGCCCTGTCTTTTTATTCTTGTTCCCCACATTCTGTTTCTTTTCCTCTTCTGGACCTTTTTTTTATTGGCAAGAGCTGGCATGTCTCAAGCAAACTAAAAAAGATTTACACTGAGGGCGCAGTGTTTTTGTTTGTACAGCATCTTTAAAAAACAGACTCATACTAAGCCTTAAAAGCCCTCCAGAGAAGTTGGAGAAAAAAATGAATGAGTTCAGTCCAGCTTTTTTATTGCACAGTCATCCAGCACCTTCAGGGAACAGGCGACAGCAAAGGTAAACACGTCCAAAAAAATGAAAAATACTGGAAAAGTTATAAAACCACATCATAAATTATTACACATTGTGGCTATGGTAGTAAGATGATCTGTGGGGTTTCAATTAAAGCTGAGGTGAAGTGAGATTAAAACAGGAGCGTTCATAATTGTGCATGTGGCTGAACCACAATGAACATAATAACGTTGTTTGTGACTTTATAATGAAGATGAATGATTGACAGTGTTTATAAAAGAGCCTTTGGTTTAATTTGTCTCATCAAGGTGTATGAGTTTGGATGTGTAGGACCTTTGGTGCCAGTGTATTGCCGAGAGTATTGTCTGTTAAAGGTGCAGTAGATGATTGTCTTAATAAATATTTTTGTTGCACTGTCTGGTTGAAAGTCTCTTCACATTCCAATAGTAATGATTAAAGTAATGATCTAAATGTATTCATATGTATTTTTGTATTCTGGGAAAGGCATAAGACAAAAAAGTTCATCAAATTTAAATTTGTCGGGCTGATAAATCCCATAATTCTGATTCTAAGTAGTCCAAACTGTCAATTAACAAATGTAGATTTGTACAACTATGCAGATCCGCCGCATGAGGACATGAGTGACAGCTGTAAAAACAAATGCTGTATCAAAACTTTTTAAAATCATGAATCAATATTGGAGTTACTTTTGCACGCTGGAGGAAGGATGACACCATGGCTAAAGGATTTCTTTTAGACAGGTAATGTTATGTTTCAAAACTATTTTAGTCACACAAAGTTTATGTAGAATTTGTTATTTTATGAATGGGTTATATGCACAGAAGTGTTGCTCAGCCACTGAAATTTTCAGGCAAACAGTTTTTGCTCTTTATTAGCTCTTTATTCTTTATAATTTATTATATTAATGCTCTTTTACAGCTTTAATAATGTTTATTTAATTTAACAACAAAACAGAAGTAAATAGCAATATTCTGCCTAGCCTGCTTTAAAGAGCTGAAATTGGTTTTATATTTACATTGGTTTGTTTTTTACATTGACAACCTGTAATGTGGTCTCTATATCATTTACTATGCTGCTTTGAATATGCACTCCGCCGGCCAAGCACTAAGCATACAGTAACTTTAGGACAAAGCGTGCAAGAGAGTGAGACCAGCGATCCTTGCATGCAGGACATATTGCACATTATGACAAGTTTTGCTTTCTACACAACTGAAAACATGCTAGATAAAATACAGATTTTGGTTCAGAATTGTAGAGTACTATAAAGTTTTCTAACTGGTAAAGGACATGATCTAGGGGGTGTCTGTCTTCTTTTAGATGTGTGTTCATGATATAAGAAGGCGTGGCTTTGGACGGAGGAGAGGTTTCAAAGATATTATGCTAACCGGTAGCATTTAGGCAAATCACCTACTGCACTTTTAACTCAGGTAGTTTAAAATGGGCACCTTTAAAACGGGTAGTTGACAAATGTTTTGTAGAACAATTTTTGTTGAATATTTTTCAGAGTTTAAAGTGTGATGTTTGAGACAAAAGAAGTCGCTAAGCTTATCAATTGTTTCTCTTTTTAAATACATTTTTACTGAACTAAACCTTACGGACATTGTGGTGTGACAGCAAAAATAAAAATGACTCTTAACATACAAATAGCTTGAAAACAATTTATATTCAATTGTCTGACATTTATCTTCATTCATTGCTATTGATTTTATATGAAGTTATGTTTTTTTCCTCCATGACTTGCAGAACATATTCATTAACCAAAAGGACAACAAACATAACAATTTTATAGTGGTTCCAAAAAAGTTAACCAGAAAACATGATTTTTCAGTGACAAAATATTGAGCTTCATATGTTTTTAGAATGGATGGCAAAGGTATTTATTAATGATTTACAAAAGTTGTTGTTTTTTGAACTATGCTTGATCCAATCACACCATAGGACAGTTTGAGTATTGGCCAATGTAAGACAAATAAATGTTTAACCATTTAGTGCATTTTAAATGTTGACAATACCAGTTATATTCATCTTTGTCATGTGTGACAATTAAAATGCAACTTCACGTCAACAAACAACACAAATGCAGTTATCAAGCAGCAATATTTTACATGCCATATGACCTGCACTTACCTGCACCATCTTCTGGTTATGTTCACTGGCTGAGAGAGCTCGCTGCAGCTGGACAGCCTGATCTCGTGCTGTTCCCGCAGAAGCATTGCTGTCAGTCAGGGATGCAGTCAAGGCCTGCAGCTTGTCCTTTAGCTGGCTCTCCTGCAGTTCTTTATGTGCCAAGGCAGTTGCCAATCTCTCACATTCAACCTACAGTACATTTAGGACAACTGATTACATTATATTGCTCAAACATGACTGCTGGATAAAACTGTTGTACTTTTAGACAGCACACACACACCTTCAGGAGAGCAGCACGCTCTTCACTGTCTCCCAGCTCTCTGCGGAGGTTGTTAAGCCGTTCCTGGAGTGAGCTGGCTTCTGCCTCCATCTCTGTGGTTCTGAGCTGGGCACGCTGCAACTCTCCTTCCAACCCTCTCCGTTTGAGATCTAGCCTGGCAGCTCGAGCATCCACAGCCTCACAGGTCTCCTTCAGGCGGCGACGCTCAGCCTCCAGACTTTCCTCAGAGGCCTGGGAGCGTTCAAGCTTATCCTGAATACAACAGTATGCTTTTAAGCTCTTTGGATGGTTTTATTGTGGAGTGTGAATCAAGGTTTTATAGATTTTTTAAATGTGCTTTTCTTTCAGTAGTGTTTTTTAAATAAGCTGTATATTTCCAGGGTGTCCGCGGGGTCTTAAAATGTCTTACATTTCAAAAACTAAATTTTAGGTCTTAAAAAGTCTTAAATTCACTGAAAGTTTGCCTTGTATGTCTTAAATAATTGTAAACAGGTTTTAATTTTCCTTTGTCCATAAAAAGGTACCTAATCTGGCCAACATGCATCCAATCACCAACAATCCATTTCAAAAGAACTTTTAACAAAACTCTATTTACCAATATGGTTTATTATCGTCCTTACAATAATGTATATTTAAAAGTTCACTGTGTATTTATAGTCTATATTTGGAATGGACACTGACCCAGACAGACAGTTGTGCGTACATTTAGGGTGCTTTCACACCATAGACTTTTGTTTCAGAACCTGTCTCGTTTGCCCAGTTAGTGTGGTTCATTTGGCATATGTGAAACCAGCAATTGTGCTCAGATCCACGTCAAATCAATTGGTCCAAGGTCACCTGAATGAGGTGGTCGCGGCTCAATTGAAACGAACTCTGGAGCGGATCGATTGTAGTGAGAAAGCAACACAATCCGAGCCCGGCTATATCACAGTGTATTATGGATATGTAATATCCATATATGGCAATATGAAGAGAGAATTATGAGTAGGATGGGATGTCATTCCTACCAGTAAATGTGCGTTTCATGGTAAATAAGAAAGTGAAAGCATGCTGAACTATTAACGAGAGCTGTTTATCTGTTAGGAACATTGACTGAACTGCAGTCTAGCCAAGGGCTCTGTATGTGAGAGTCTTACCTTTGATTTATGTCTGGTGACGATGTCTGTGGGTGTCACCATTCAAAATAAAAGCACATCTTTCCGCTTATAATGTCTTATTGCTCATCGCCATAAACTAAAATAAGGACAACAGCTGAGTGGGACTCACACGTGACTTGTTTTAGCTCTTTTTGTCCGTTTAGAAACTTTGCCATGTGAAAGCGAACTGCACCAAGAACAAGGAGCAACATTGTAACAATTTTAATCCCTGTTTCGGAACAAATGAATTAATTCACAGGTGTGAAAGCACTCTTAGTTTATTTGTATGATCTGTATGTGAAATGTGTATGCATACAACCAGGGTTTGCTTGTTTTGACAATTTATTTAAAACTTGTGGCTAAGAAAGAACTTATTATACAATAATATATGATAAAAAAGTCCTGTGTATGGATCTTAAAAAATTGACTCTGTGAAGCCTGCAGAACCCATGTTTTAGTTTAGTTTTAGTTAGTTTCAATAATAGTTTTGTTAGTTCTAGTTGAGTTTTTATGCTGTGAACACATTTCTGTTTATTTTTTATATAATGGTTTTAGTTTTTTTAGTAATGGCAGTTACCAAAGCAAAGTGAAAGGAATGAAAACAAATGCAGTTTAAATTAAATAAAAATTTATAAAGAATTCAGATCAACTTCATGACATTAAAAATTGTGCTTGACTTGCGTGTTTGGCTGTTAAAGTGCCATCACTGGGATTTCTCTTATGAGTCAAAGATCAGGTTTTATGCCTCAGAATGACTGCTTATTAATGCTTATTTATGATGGGTTTTTAGTAACTGTTGTTTGATTTAGTTTTAGTTTTTCATTAATTGTGCATTTTTTATTTTATTTCTGTTAACAAAATATTTTTGACTAATAGTTTTAGTCTTGGTTTTAGTTTTTGTTAACAAAAAATAACCTTGGTGCCAATGAACGCTTGAAAATACTTGCTTGGTGGGGGCAGACCAAGCTACCCATTAAGGCAATGGGGTTGATCAAGCTATACATTTAGAATATTTAAATGAGAGTGAGATAGCACACCACATGGGTTCTGGGAGTGTTATACCCCAGTTTACACAGTTTTATTCATTTTTTTCTAAAGATTTTTAAAATCATACATGTATACCAAATAGATGTTTGGAGATAGACCATGGCCCTGTCATACGTTTTGTTGCTATTTTCAGACCAGCGCAAGCCTAATTTTCTCGTTTTGCACCACATTGTTTAAATAGCAAATCTATTTACACCACTTTGTGGAGTCATGGGCATGCCAGTCTAGAAAGGAGGTGTGTTAAGGCGCATTTTTGGCACATTGCTATTTTGAGGAAATGAAATTAACTGCCTTATCTTAAGAGGGCTTTTTTCAGTTTATTCATGACAATATTAATTTGTACAATGTTATTATTATATTAGCAAAATTAGTTTGGAAAGAAATAGAGCCTCTATTGTGCAATAAGGTCATTTTCTTTTTTTTAAAGTTTTAATTGCCAAGTTTTCAATAGTGTGAATCGTTGTGGCTAAAATGAGGTAATAATTGCTATGATCTCTCAACCATCTTTGTGCAGGTGTAGAATGTATGAGTGTTAACCTGCAGTGCTTTGGCCTCGGTCTCAATTATCAGTTGGCTTTTCTTCATTTTGGCCAACTCTTCATTCATAATCCTATTCTGTGTTTCTCCACGCTGAACTGCCTCATCCCGTAAAACGAGTGATGCTTGCATCCCCTCTAAATGTTTGGCCAGCTCACGCTTTCCTGGCAAATACACATCCACATATCAATGATAATTAAAAACAGAACCACAAACTGGTCATCACTGAACAGTGTATACCTAATTGTCAGGCTACAGTTCATGCTTACCCTCCTCCAGCTCTCTGATAGATTGTCTCAGCATCTGTATACATGTGTTGCTTCTCTCCTGATTAGCCTGCAGATTTTCTATCTGTTTGCTGAGACTGTGGACCTGTGCATGTGATTCATCCTTAAATCACACATTCAGAGGAAAAGAAAAACACTTGTTGTTGTTACCCATTCCATTGTTTGGAAACCTCCATTCTTATTTGTCTTGATTTACTGATTGAGGTAATGATAATTTTGTCAATGGTTTGTATAAGAAGGTGGTGTATTGTAATGTATCCTATTTTTAAACTTAGGAAATTCCAGTTCCTGCCATCTTTTCCCAATACATTGTTCCAAACCTGTAGTATTCTAGAAAAAAACTAACAACAACAAAAAAAAAAACCTAAACGATGTTCTCGGGGTTTTTCTGAAGATACAAGGAATGTATCACAAATTTTTCATTCCCTAAAAGTTACTTGGAATGGGTCACAAAGTTTTCATGTCTTAAAAGTTTTGGAGATGTTGACAGTCATATATATGCCCCACACTGCTAAAAACACTATTAGGACACATATATTTATCTAACAACTGAAAATTGGTTGTTTTTGCGTTGTTTAGAGCAAACTCGTTCCTCCGGTTTAATAAAAGAAACGTTGAAGCTACGTAATGACGATGAGATCATTGTGTAAATTCCAGCATGGAGATTGGCTGTCTGTATCGGCCAGTATAAAGTGATGTCGTTGAGTTTTTAGCACATCTGTTCATTAATTCACGCGAAAGACTTGGTTTGAACCAATTAGCGCTTTTTAGCTTTTTAGCGATTGACTTCCTTGATATGCAGGATATAGCTTTGAAGATTTTTTTTACTTGTTACATTGTTCAGAGAGACGCCACGTTGTGGTACCAACCATAATTCAAACATGTAGTAGATGATATGTTCGGAGACATGAGTTGTCAGTATAAATGTGCCCACTTGCTCACCCACTTTTCTGACTTTTTTTTTTAAACTAGAGGTGTGAAAACACCCTGCTGAGACAGGGGGAAGCTTTCATGGCCCTTCAAAGGATGTAACAGAACTACAAAAGCTATTAGGATAGGCCAAACAATTGTATGCATTTTTTCCAGAACATCTGGACTGGCTTTCCTTGCCATGTCTATATAAGTTAAAGAAATAGATGAGTTTAGAATAGTTCTGGTTAAAATAGTCTATTTAATACAGCTGTCTGGAATGCTTAGTTCTGATTGGTCAGTTGCGACATTCCATGTGCGAGGTCTGTTTTTAACTGTTTGGCTCCATCTTGTGACTGAATAATACGCAGGTTAGTATATGCTACATTTAGCCATTTTCGTTTCTAACAGCTTTGTCTGTATTTATAGAATGGATGTTGAGGTTTTGTCTAATTTTAGGTTTTATGGCAGGTATAGCCATGTAATAAGCAGGGTAAAGTACATCTAGGCAGTTGTTTTTTTGCAGAATAAAGCTTTTCATTCTCATACAACATGCCTCTATGGTTGGCATCCTGACACTGAATAATGCATTGGTTGGTGTATGCTCCATTCAGCATTTTTTTCAGCATTGCCTTAAACTAATTATAGAATTAATAAACTTTTACAGCTCAGGGCAATTTTTTGTGTCTTATATTTACGTTTTATGGAAAATAGCCTTATAATAACCAGGCTAAATTATCTAGGCAGTTGTTTTTGCAGAATAAGGGGCTGATCACACCGATCACATGCTTTTACATTGCAAAAATGCACGGCGCACCACACTGGCTTTTTTGTTGACAAGAAAAAAAACAAGCTCTGTGCACTATTTATATAACTAGGCAACGACTGAATCAGCTGCGCATTGTGCAAGTGTGATGCTGTTAATATTGTTATATATGTAGAAGTCCCTTCTCCATTTTTAAAAGTCTCTGTAGTCATCTTGACAACACAAACATTCAATGGAAACCCCACCTCTGCTTTCATTTGATTGGAGAATAAAAGAGGTGACTGACTTAGCCACTTTTTCCACTCAAGAGTTGACAGCACGCAATGGCAAAAACAGAAGCACAGAAGGCAAAGAAGCTGTAAGCAAAACACTTGTGGCCATTAGTAAACCATTCAAAAAAGTCACCTCTCAAGGCAAAAAGCATGTTCTGTTAGATCGGCCCATAAAGGCTGCTTTGCCTTGCCGATAAGCCTGTCGGGCTTTATTTTGTGATAACAACCGACTGGATGCACATTATCCCTTACTTTTAAATCAAACTATCCACTATACAGTATAGGGATGTGGACTACTTTTTTAATGGTGAATGTGTGTCCCTTATGCTGATGTAAAGGTGTCAAGTACCCGTTCTTTCTGTGTGTCCCTGAGCTCTTGCTGGAAGCTATGCAGTAACATCTGAACTGCATCCAGATCCAACTCGCCATCTTCCCTGCGGGAGGGGGACAGAGAACACACTGGCAACCCACCCACCCCAGTCTCATCTGATATGATTTCACCTGAGGGCATACACACAGTTTTCATTTAAATCATCTGACATGTAAGCAAGAGAACCTTGTAAGTTAGAGCCGCACATTGTTTAATAAGCTTGAAGTTACTAATAGCCTTGATGAAAACAATTCTTTGTAATATGAGAGATGATCTTCTTCTTAACTCTACACTAACCTTTGCTACAGAGACCTGATTCATTATTGGACTAAGAATACATTACCTTTTACAGGTGAGCGAGTTCTCCATGGCGAGGGGCTCCGTCCTCGTTCCCCAGGCGTGGGTGATTGCCTTCCACGCCTGGATCCGAGTGTACGTCTCAAAGTAGAATTGAGAACATTCAATCTGTGCTCAAGATCTCTCCGTTTGGCATCATTCTGTGCTAGCTGCTCTTCCAGCCCTTGGGCACGGGCCTCTGCAAGATTGACCGATAGCCCAAATTCCCTGAGCTGGGCCTGAGATTCTTGCAGTGCCCCCTCCAAGCGTGCAACCTCTTCACGCTGCTTCAATTGGCTATCCTGAAGACTGGCATCCCGTTGTTGCTGCAACTCTTTCTCCTGTTGATGTGCTTCTTCCAGTTCTGCTATATGACGCTGCAAACCTGCTGCCTGTTCACACACAGAGCATTTCCAGCTGTTGAAGCATGCTATTGTATGTGTGTATGGATCAATTTATGTCAGTTGTTTGGTATACCTCCTTCAGGGCCGCTTCTTTTCCAGCTTCACTTTCCAGTACTTTTTGTCTAAGGGTAAAGGTCTCCTTTCTCATTTCCTCTTCTCTCTGCTCTTCCTGAGTCAGTCTGGCCTGCATGTCACTCAACTCTTGACCTTGCTGAGCGCACTGGCCCTCCAATGTCTTCACCTGCTCATTCACACATCATTTTTCAGATCATTACTTTGACCTGGTAAAACAACATTTTATTCCTCTGGACATTATGTACAGTTGTATTCAAAATGATCAGCCCTCCACTGAAAGTTTCAACAGTGGTCTTTGCCACGATGACAGTGAATACTATTTTTCTAGTTATTAAGCAAGATGCTGGTATTCAGTTTATAGTGCATTTAAAAGGCTTAACTAGCTTAATTAGGTTGATAGGTTAATTAGGCAAGTTTATCATAACTGTGGTTTGCACTGAACTGGTAGAGTTTCTAGAAGCTGTCCTTTGTCAAATGCTAGAGCTATATCTTTTATATAATTCTCTGAAACACAATTAAAATTAAACTGTAAGCACTTCTCTTTTTGACCCATGTCCTTTGAAAGCCCAAAACCAAAAACAGAACAACCTTTGTTGAAATAGCAGTGTTCGGACGGCATTGTAGCTTTTTCTGCTTAAACATTCCAGCGCCTCTGGGCATCGCCCTTTGCTGCGCGGGGTGTATGCGCATTGTGAATGTGCGTAACCTGAAGCGTTTGTGATCTCACTAACTTTGAAGCATTTTTTGTATTCCCAAACTTTGTTCGCTGTAGGCTTTTCTAAGCTAACTCTGTAAAAGCCAATGTTTCCCTTTGCATTGAACTTTGAGCGTATTGAATTCAGAGATGTTGTTTATGTTTACACAGCTACATTACACAACAACTAAGGTCTAAAATATGATATCGTAGTGGACCACCCCTTTAAAAAACAAACAAAAAAAGAAAAAACAGACAAAATTAAAGAAGAGTATATCATAGGATATACTCTGAGAATTTCCTTGCTCCATTAAACATCAATTTAATAATAAAAAATTCACTGTTTGCCATTAACTTAAACTACTAACAATAGATTGACAAAAACACTTGTTCTGATATTTAGAATCAGAATTTACTGTTAATATACTAAAAAAAAAAAACTCCAAAAAAATATTGATTTCGCAAGTCCTGACCTGTCTTCGCAGTTCTTGTAGTTCTCTGCGTGCCTGTAAGCGAGATTTCTCAAGCTCGCGCATGTTGGTTCTCAGCTTTAGCACCTCCTGCTGGAGGGAGGACTTACACTCTTCTAACACTGTCAGCCTCTGGTCTTTCTCCTCTCCAACTCGCTTCAAACTGATAAATATATACAAAAAAAGGAACATTAATATATTTTTATGATGCTCATTTTATAAAGAAACTGCGACTTACAGGGAATGCTGGCCATTTGTATTTTGCTGTATTTAGGCTATGCCTTTGAGAGCATTTTATGTTTTTCTATAAATAAGTTAAGGGTGCTTTCACACCTGTCTTATTTAGTTTGGTTGAATTGCACTAGAGTTCGTTTTTCCTCTTGGTGCAATTGGTTTGGACAGGTGTGCATGTAGCAATCGTACTCGAGTACAAAAAGCAAAAAAAAAATGGACCAAAAAAGCGTACCAAGAACTCCTTGAAGAGGTAGTCTCGATATGCATTCAAACAAACCCTGTAACTAAAACAGGCCCAACCGCAAAAAGTACTGTGCCTTTTTGTACTAATCTAGCTGCTATAGGCTGATGCGCTGTGCATTATGGAGTGTGGAGGAAAAATATTTGTTGACAGCGCTTTACACACCATTTTAAACAGAAAGAGAGAGGGAAAAACATAACCTGATGGATCATTGATAATATTTCCGGAAGATGACCATGTCACAGTTTAGTTTAATTAATTCATGCCTCCTCCTAAAGTGACGATGCACCTTTGCCGTTTGTAATGCATCAAAACATTGTTTTTCAGGCGCAGCCACGCTTCATTCTCAAAATGTATAGTTTGTCTAAAGTTATATATACAAACTATAAAGTATACTATGAGCAGGGATACAATCAGTCAGCGCAGTTGCTCCTCCATAGTCAAAAGCGACATTTTGTGTCTGCCAGTTTTTGTTTGCTTGCGGGAGTTCCATTGGCATTTTCCCGCGTGTGAATTCAGATCAATCGAAAAGCAGTTTAGGAAATTTGTTTAGTAACATCTGGCCAATGAGTATTGTGGGTTTTGTCAGATGACTGCATTTTGGTTATTTTTAACTGGTTTGGACCAAAGCTATCAGTGTGGTGTGAAAAGGACCCAAAAGACGGCAATTGTTGCCCTTGGTCCGGACCAAATGAAACGAACTACAGATGTGAAAGCACCCTAAATCACATTCTCTTCTGGTCAAGCAAATAAAGATCAGTCATGTAACACAGAAGATTAGTATCTGATCAAGACGAAAATGCGAAACCTGTTGTTTTCAAACTCTACTCTCTTCAAAGCTGTTCGAAGTTCATGATTGGAAGTATTGATGGCCTCTTTCTCTCTCACAGCATCCCCTAAAGCTCTTTTGAGGTCTAAGCCCTCACGCCGCTGCTCATCTTTATCCTGCAAGCATTCCCTCAGCTCTCGATGAGCCTCGATCAGTTCTTTACGACCAGTGTCTCTGCTCTCCTCCACCTCACTCAGTTCCCTCTTCAAACGCTCTGCCTGAAAAAGACAAAGACAAGAAGGAAGTTGAAATTAAGCCAAACAATTCTTTGAATACAAAAGGATTGATGGTTTAAGATTTAATGATGATAACTTTAAATGTAACTTTAAAGTAAGGTACAGAAGTTTAGTGATGTGACATCCAGAGGAAGTGAAGAGTTCTAACAGTTGTATTTCTTACGTGGCACTGTTAAGCTGAGGACAATTCAGTTTAATTTTCCGTGAGATGAATGAAATGGAAATACAGCCTATTAGTAAAATTCCACAGCCTTGTTCCATTCAGCTTCTCAAAGCATGTGAGCATCAGGCTCATCCAAAGAGCTCTGCCTTCTTTCAACGCAGGAATTGAGGCCACATTCAACTGTGCACTTAAAAAGGTGTTCTTAGTGCATGTGAGATGGTTCAAATTGTCAAACACTTTCATCAGATACGCTCAGGGTGCAACTCCTCGGCCATGTAAACACACAGGAATATGACCCACATTCTGGTAATTGCTTGGCTACAGCTAATCATTTTACGGTGCATTTTTCTCCCCAAAATGCAGCCAGAATGTGAAGAGAAAAAAGGGAGAAGAAAAACAGAAAGACAGGACATGCTCCAAAGTCTGCCACACACAGCAGCTATGATGAGAAACATCGGCGGTGTGTACAAGCATGCTTAGATGCTGGTGTGTAAAATGTGTGTGGGTTTGTGTGTAAGTTCACTAGGCCACACAAGATGTTTTCTTCTCATAAATCCTAATTTAAAAAGAAATACGCCTGTGCCAAGTCTACACTGGTTAATTTCGGTGATAGGAAGGTTAAGTTAGCAAGACAGTCATCTGAAGTCATCTGTATTATAGTTGGGGCGGTGAATCCATTGAGAAGTAATTCATCATAGTAAAAAAAAAAAAAAACCGAGAGCACCTGTCTATTTGTGACTCCAGCTTTTACTTTTCATATCACAGAGAGAGCCTTTGCCTTTCATTTCTTTACATGGTTTTATCATCTCTTGGTAATTTGTCATTTTCTGGAGGAGGATTAAAGAAAATAATCAAACAAGAATTGAGAATTCATCCTTCTCTCTCATCTTTCCATCTCACTACAGCACATGGAGTCACATTTCGCCTTGTGTGCTTGTGGAAAGATTGTCCAAACAGCTAAATCTGTGGTCTGAGGTTTGTGCTGAGGTCAATTCCCAAGGTTGACCTTGAGCTTTAAAGACAGAAGTGTATACACACGTGAATACAAGCACAAACGTGTGCTGACCAGTCAAACTGGTGGCACCTGGAGCGTGCTCAAAACACAGTAACCAATGCCAAGTTCAACATGAATGTGTGCTAAATGGCTCTACACAGGCCTGCCCCTGGTAGGTACAAGCTGGACTCCTGCAGGCCCTAAACTGCTTCACGGCCCAACATAAACTGTCTTCTCTCCTAGCTTACATGACGTTGGTTCTTTGGCACCAGCACAAACAAAATTCACACAGCTCTCCTGGGTTGTATGTTTCTATGATAAATGTGTTTCTGTGAGCGAACAACTGGAATGTGAATCAGGTTGTGTGACCTCTTGGTGAGCCCCCTGCCACTGCGTAGACAGCTCTCTGATCTGCTCATTTAAGCTGCGCTCTGAAACTTCACGAGAACTCAGAGACTCCTCAAAACGAGACCGCAGGTTATGCAGCTCTGCCTGCAATCCTGAAGCTGTGTCCTACAGAGAGAAAAACAAATATAATACTATGATACTTTTTTTTTCATAAATCTACACAAATTACAGTGGAATTAAATATTTACAGTTTTGGCTATAGCACTAAAGTCATTGTCAGTTTATCGTATCATGCAAAATTCAGACAGATTCTCAAACTGCATCACATTAGATGTGAACAGAATCGAAAATCTGCAACAATCCAGCAACTTTTAAACAATTTATGATTTTGACTTCTTGTTATTCCACTCTTCAGTAAAAAATTTGTTTCAATGAAATGTGGAATAACTATATATATATATATATATATATATATATATATATATATATATATATATATATATATATATATATATATATATATATATATATATAGTTGAAGTCAGAATCATTTAACGCTTTGAATTATTAGCCCCCCTGTTTATTTTTTTTCCCCAGTTTCTGTGTAAGGAAGAGCAGATTTTTTCAACACATTTCTAATCATAATAGTTTTAACAACTCATTTCTAATAACAGATTTATTTTAACATTGCCATGATCACCGAAAAGCATTGCGCTAGCTGAAACACAGAAAAAAATATGGCCAAATTAAGACTCAAAATCACTCCAGAGTGGCTAAAAAAATCCCCAACAGCACAAAAGGGATAACTTACATTACTGAGAAACAATAATAGCAACAATTTAGCTACAATAGTATTAAAAATAAAACATTTTAATTTGGTCATAATTTACATTCTGATAAAGATCAGTCTAGTGTGTGTGGTGCGTTCATGTCTCCAAACAGACTGCAACGGTTTTTATGTGAAATTCAATAAATATGTGAAAAACTTTCATCTTCATGCCGTAATGTAAAACTTTACAGTCCTAATCTAATAAGCATACAACAAGAACCACAGATATATTCAGATTTATTATACCTTGTCTTGCTCCTGTTTGCTCAGGAAATCTCTACGCATACGATCCTTTTCAAGGGCAGCTGCCTCCATGTCACGCTCGAGGGTGATTATGCGCTCAATAAGAGTCGCTTTCTCTGCCTCCTTTTCAGACAGAACCTGCCAATCAAACACAGTCATCCCTGAGTTAATGCTATGTGAACAAACTTGAGAGTCTTACCCATCTTATGTTTAAGGCCATTCGGGGTTACAGTCACACCTTTTGATCAGATTGAAAGTAAGTTGTCAAATGGTTTTTATTGTGTTCCTCTGAGTCACAGATATACACACACACACCTGCTGTTTATGGCTCTCGGCCTGCAGCAGGGACTCTGTACAGTGTTGCTGCAGTTTGGCTAGATCTTCCTGCAGCTGTTGCAGAACTCTGCGACTCTGTATGCGCAGCTCCTTGCACTCCGCCCGCAGCTGCGATTCTGCCTGCTCCCTCTGTGCGCACAAATCTGCATGCATGCGTTCCTGAGACATATAAGGCAGATGCAGGTGTTATAAGCATCCAAATACTCTCTTGATCCACAGGAGAGTTTTAAAGTTCAGGCTTATATCAAATGTGTCTTCTGCCAGAATTTTTGTGATGAATTAATAGTTGTATATCTACAGAGGTTTCACTATTTTTGTCTGATATATAGACAGGCTGTATTGCCTGCTAGTTTACTCCCTGTGTCTAGTGCCATCTTGTGCACTGTTCAAATTTACTACCCTTTTGTTATGTTACGGATGAAACATCCACTGAATTAAACTGCTGTAAAAATGTGTCAGATAAATATATTGTTTTTTTTTATTATTTTTTTTGCATAAATCTGTTAATCAACCTCCGTCCCGATTAAAACTTCTGATTTCTTTTTTTAAATTACAGGATTTTATGTCTTTATTTGTCAAATTCATAAATGATATCACTGATTTGGTGAAAAAAAAGAAGTATTTTCAATATAAAAAGTAATTGTGGACTGGATTTTATAACCTTTTATCACAGTCTTGGACATGTGAAAGACTAGTAACAATATTGTTTTTGATACATTGCACAGTTTTTTGTGCAGCATAAGACTTATTTTCTCCCTAATTTACTGTTGGTGGTTTTTGACTTTCATTATAACCACATTGTTTGATTACAAAACCATGACCCCATATAGTCATGCATTTTTGATTGTTCGTTTTTGATGGTTTTCTTTGTTGGGAAGATGTAAAATTTGTCATTTTTAATGTTGATCATCAGTTGGCACCATTAACCCTTTAAATAGGCCTGTGCAAAAAAAAAAAAAAAAAAAAAATAGTAGTTTTAATCGACTGAAGTTTATTTATATATATATAAATATATATATATATATAGTATATAATATAATATATTTATATATAGATAAATCTGTTAATGAACTTCAGTCCTGATTAAAACTACTAAATTGTTTAGAAAATCACATGATTTTATACTCCACATAACTCAATAACATCCAGAAACTGTGTTTTTTTGTTGTTGTTGCTTGTATATATTGTTTGTATATGTTGTGTATATATATATATATATATATATATATATATATATATATATATATATATATATATATATATATATATATATATATATATATATATATATATATATATATATATATATATATATATATACACACACACACACACAAACAACATATACTGATGCAACTATCTGATGCATTTTACAGCAGTTTAATTCAGTGGATGTTTTCTTTCCAAACATAATAAAAAAGAGCAAATGTGCCCAGAGTGTATTGTTGAGTTTTTTAAAAAAATCTAAATGAGGCAGAATTAGATGTCACCAAAAATTATTGCACTAGCTGAAACACTGAAAAAGTTATGGTCAAATTACATTCAAAATCACCCCAGAGTGATAAAATCATCCCTAACAGTACATAAGGGTTAAAGGAACACTCCAATTACACTACAATTTATGGAATTTTACACATTTTAAAAAGTTGAGATAAGCCATTTCAGAATCCATTCAGCCGATCTTTGGGTCTGGAGGTGGCAACTTTAGCTTAGCTTAGCATAAATCATTGAATCAGATTAGACCATTAGCACCTAGCTTTAAAATCTTAATTTAAAATGTTTAGTAATTTTCCAATTTAAAGCTTGACTCTTCTGTAGTTACATCATGTATCAAGACTAACGGAAATTTCAAAGTTGTTATTTTCCAAGCTGATATGCTTATGCTCTCTTTCTGACGCATTAATAAAATAATTGTTAACCAGGCCTGCGACTGGCGCAATAATAAACTTTGCGGTTCTACTCTGCGGTTTTCACTTTTCAATGTACAAGTCATTTTTACATTAAAAAATACTTTTTTATATTAAAAAATGCTGTGGTCATTTTAAATATACTAGGCACATGTATATGTATATTGTGTATTCATAAACAGAAGATAAGTAGTACATACACAATTTACTGTTTAGATGTTTTAATACTTTTTTGCCTATAGTTTAGCCATTAAAACATCAGAAGTCTTTCACATTCACAAAAAAACACTTTGCTTTTTCATTTTAAAAATAAAGTGTATAATCAAAGACTACAGAATACACAAGACATGTCACTGGTATAGTTTTAAACAGGGAAATGTGTAACGTTCAGTAAGGCGAATGAAGCCCCGCCTAACAGTGCAGGAGTCAATCATCGATCAATATACACTGACGTTTTTCCGGGGGAGAAGCTTGAACCAGACATGTGCTTTCACTAAAGTTTTTATAGTCAACAAACACTAGAATCTCAGCGAATACCTGCTCAATAGAGATAATAAATATATCCACATAAAACTTCACATGTGAAATTTTGAATGAACCAAGTGCACTTAAAAACATACGTTTTTTGGTTTTGTAATCACTATGAAAAGAACGCAAGGTACAGTCCGTTCAGTCAAATACACATCACACGACAGAAGCAACTACTCAAATGCCCACAAACTTGTAAACAATGAGTCATTTTCGGAGAAGATTGACTATCAAGACCAAGTAGTGAATTACTTCAGAAGACCAGCGCGATCTGACAAAATAATATCGAGAGGATGATAATGTGTAAAACGGCCATAAATAAGGTTGGTGTTGTGATCACGTTTGTTTTCGGGTGCGCATGTGCATTAGCTTGGGCACCGTGAAAAAATGCTGATTTTGTTTGAGTCGAATGTTTAGAAAAAAAACTTGACGGTTGTTGTTTAATTTTATTGGTGATTCCAAATATGTAATGTAATCTTAAGTATGGCAAAAAGTTTTGGAGAATTTCACGTTTCACCATTTAGACAAAAGGTGCATCCCGAATTGCATACTTATGTACTATTTTATGTCATTTTGTAGTGTAAATAGTGTAAGTAGTGCATTCATACTGAAAACTCTCAAAAGAATAAGTGCAATTTAATTATCCGGATGCTGTACTTATTCAACCATTAAAAAGAAGTGTGTTATGTTAGAGACTTCATGCACTCCAACAGTCGCAGCTTTGCTCATGTAGCGGATGGGTGGAGCTATCGGGCGCACATGTTGGATTACTTTATTTATTTTGGATTGTGAAAGCAAAAAACACGAGAGTGATTATATCACCTCTTAATTGTGAATGCGGTTTTACTCATGGCAAGTATTATTTGGTACTTTTGTCATTTATTCACTAATTTGGCAACTGTCGAACGTCATCTGGGAAAAGGTTTAGTAAAAAAACAGTGTTCCATTTGGGACAACACTACATACATATACTATGCTGTTGAGTGTGTAAGTGCAAAAATACATAGTGCATAAGTGGACAGTGTACTTTACAGTGTGCCATCTGGGACGCAGCTAGAATGCCCGAGAGGCATTTCAAAGATGGCCCCCAAGTGAAATGACTTGCCTTATAGGGACTTTGGTATGGTATGATGCAACAGACTACTACGTAATAGTCCATTGTCAAACTTGCATGATTGCAGGATAACCCAATTGGCATGTCTAGAGCACAGAACAGTTGCAAAGAGGTTTGGATTGGATTTTTATGGACATATACTGTATGAGAGAGCCATTGTGAGTCAGCAAGCTTGCAACTACTAGTGATGCAACAGTTCACCTATTTTTGTACAATGCATTAAAACCCTGTAGATAAATACTCACTAAAAAAGGACTTTGTATAAAAATCATATTAATCAAATCAAATGCACTGATATACCCCTACATATTACAAAACTTCAAAATTACCTTGTGTTTTCGCTCAGTGTGCAGTTGCTCCTGATGGCTTTGCTGTGTTGTAATGAGCATTTCTTGTGCGTTTCTTTCTGCCTGAGCAAGCTTTAACTCTAAAGCCTGTTTCTCCTGCAAAGCCCGGGACATTTGCTGCTCTAGTTCACTTTGAACACTAGAAAGTTCACCTGTGCAGAGGGAAGAACAAGTAAACACACAGAGGAGAAATATGCTTTGTAATGAAAATATACATTAGGGACACACTCGGTTCCAGCATGCTGGAAACCTGAAATTATAAATGCTCTTAAGAATCATCATTACACAATATATGATGACAGCACAACACATAAATAGTACAGTGTGGATGATATCTGAGAGGGGACTTTGTTAAGCTCTAGAGAAATCCTCGACCGACCTCTCAGCTGTTCCCCAGTTCCGAGTAAAAATATGAGCCCCTTGTGGACTATAGCTGGGGCCCAGTGGCCAGTACACCCAGCCAAGTCAATGAGAGTAGGATAAAGGCTCCCTGGAGAGAAACTCACGCGTCAAGGACTTGTTAGCCTGCTGTAGACTAGCATTCTCTCCATCTAGTCTATCTCGTATGGCCTCTAGAGATGAGGCCAGTTCCTGCCTGTCCAACAGGCTTGACTCTAGAGACTCTCTCTCAGCCCTGAGCAAGAGGAAAAAGCAAGAGAGATGGAAAGGGAATACAAAGAAAAATAGGTTGAGTTTTGTGTAGATAATGAACGTCTTTAAATGGTTGTTTCTTTAGCTAACATCGTTCGGGACAGATGAGATGTTCTAAGGAGATGATTTATACAGCAAAACAGAGGCTTAACCTCATGGTGATTCTCTCGCAAAACAGACTAAGTGAAACTAGGAAGAGTTACATGATTGAAAAGGCCCAATTGATAATTACTCAAAAAAAAAAAAACATGCTGAAAACACAGGTGTTTTACTTTGCTCGCCAGGGTCAAACTCCAACATAAATACAAACACTTAGCCCATATAAACACATTAATGCACCAAATCCTACTCGCACTAAAACACTAACACACTGACTCACCGCAGAGCGGCTAGGTCTTGGGCCAGAGCCTTGGATTTACGTTGCTCTGAGGTGAGTTGCACTGTGAGATTGGCTTTGTCTCTTGCCAGTTCATCTCTCTCTTTGTAAGTCTTCTGCAGCAAGGCAGCGCTCAGCTCCATTTCTCTATGACATGCATTTAACTGTTCCTGCACAGCTTGTTTCTGCTTACTGGCCTACAAAACACACACACACATGGGTTTTCGTGATTTTCATTCAGAATAAATGCAAAGAAAATCCAGTGTTTGCTATTAGTAAGGTACAATCCCAATTCTACCCCTTAGCCCTTCCTTTTTGGGTGCTCACGTGAAGGGGTAGCGGTGTCCAAATTCTCTTTGGCTTGAAGGCATAGGGTTAAGGGGAGGGACTAAACAGATTTTTCAGGACTACACTCAAAACCAGGGGTACGAAAATTTTCCAGAATTAGGGAGATGCACAAAATAGTATTTTTTTGGCATTATAACAAATTTTTTACAACAAACAAGCTCATGTTTTAATACATTCATAACAGCGTTTGTGTTTTACGGTCGTACTTTAAAAAAACGTAAAAAAAAAAATAAATAAAAATTTCGCTATATATGATCCCTAATAATAACTTCTGTATAGTAGTCCCACAACATTCTGACACTCGATGACACTCGAATACCCTGTCAGAAAAGTCTAGTGGCTGGGAATGACCTTTTTACAGTGTCTGGTATAATGTTAATGGTGTTTTTGTATGTTAACATTGATGAATATGGCCAAGGTGTAAATGCACAGTACAGTTGCAATCTCATCGCCATGTTATATCGTTATAATAACATGTTATTGTTGCCTTCAGTGCTTTCCTAAAGATAAATACCAAAATATAACTGGAATAACTACAGCAGTAGTGATCGTTGATCTCATATGAAGCAAAAAACGCGATGACAAATGATGATGTGTTCAGGTGTGTGCAGTGTGCTGTCCCATTTCTTAGGGGTAAACTTTGGAGCCCTTCCCCTTCACACTTTGTTTCATGGGCCAAGTAGAAGGGGTAATGGTACAAAAATAGAGATGGGATTGGGCCTAAATCAATGTCATGGTTATGAGTCAAGTACTTAGACAATAATTTGGTGGTTTATCAATCAAGTGAAATCCCAGATTATGCCACTAACTGACCGCTGAGGAACAGCAGGCTTTTCAAATATTTTCCTGATTTGTTAAAACTTTCCCCACCGAGTCTGCACTAAACCAAACTAATAAAGGAAATTTTATTGAAGCTTTCTGCCAAGCAGGTCAACTGAAAAAGCAGCGAGTAAAATAAAGAAAGGACATGTTGCAAATAATGTACTGTACTAATAATTTAAATTATATCTTCAAGACTAAAATGGAAGTGACTGGTTTATGACAACTTGAAAACTCAACAGTTTTAACGTAGTGACACTTCAGTAAAACATGACTGTAGGTGTAGAAAAAAGAGAGCAGACAAATTCCACACTGTCTGTTGAGAAGACAGATCAACCTTGTGATTTACAGCTTTTCTCACTCAGTCTCTCTTACTGTGATATTACCCTTCTGTAATATCTATCTCTGCAGTCTTCCTGTCCTTCATTTGTACTCAAAATCCCCTTTGCCTCCCCCATTTAATTCCTTTGCCACTCATAAAACACACATGGGCCAAGATTCATATATGGAACTCTTGGAGGAAGGTGTTGAGTACCACGGCAGATGGGTCCAATATCTGCTCTTAACGTTTTAATGTGACAACAAGACCGATCAGAGCACAGCTGAGAGTTGTGAATCATGCTGCGCCCACTCTTTTTGCGAGGAGAACGGCTGACCTGGGCATGCTGCTCCTGGACTGAGCTTTTCTCTCTCTGCAGGAGGTTGTACTCTGCATCTAGGGTCATTTTGGCCTCTTGAAGGTGAATGTGTGAGGCCTCCAGAGCACGTTTCTCTGCCGTTAGGTCTAACAGCTCCTGCTGAAGTCGAGCTAGTTCCTCTCTGGCTGCCACTCTCTCTAGTTCTGCTTCCCGTCTACGCTCACCAAGCTCTGCTTTTTCAGCCTCGGCCTGGCGGCAGAAAAATTAAAAAACAAAGTATCATCATTAATTGATTTTAATGTCTGCCAGTCACTTTGTCATTGTTAATTACAATACATCCAAAAAATAATAAAAAAAACACAGCATAATTAAACAATAGACTAATAATAGCCTATTTATGTGAACACTATCTACTATATTAAAAACATTTACAAATTTTAGGTCAACAGGTAAAGCGTTGCAGAGTTTTGTTCTTTACATAAAAAAGACATGATGACCAAGATCTAACATTTTAGAACAAGACATCATTAATCGTTGCTTCTGAAATCTACTGATTAACTCAGAAAATGGCAATGGCACATGATTATGCAAACATTTTAAGATAAATAAAATCCTCAACCTTTTGTCTCACTACAATCCAACCCGCTCTTTAAAATCTCAAAACTCTACAAGCAAAGTCTACTAAAGGAAGTCGTGCCTTCTCATTTATGGCTCCTAAACTCTGGAATTGCCTTCCTAATAACGGCTGAGGCTCAGACGCACTCTCAGTTCAAAACTAAATTAAAGACCTATCTTTTTAGTAAAGCATACACACAATGCATCACATAACAGAATGATGCAGAATGATGCAGAATGGTGCTCTGTGCAGGTGAGTGGGCTTGACAAACCACCAATAGAACACACTCCTCCTGTCTTAATGCACCAAACATTTTGTTAGAAATACTCATATGCTTTACATGTTTGTTTCTATGTTTGTTTTTATAACTGCTATTTTCATTTATAGCACTTTAATTTTGCACCTCGTGTTTGAAAACACTTTGAACAGCAGCTACGCTAATTATTTTTTTTATTCCATTTTTCCACCTGAGGACACCTATCCTGAGGCCTCTAGAGATTATGCAGCACCATTAATGCAATCCAAGACCTGTGAAGAAATGATGCCAAGGCATCCAGAATTCTGGAGCAGGCTACATCATGAGTTGATTTCTGAAAGATCACAGTGACAGATGAGTCTTCGCATTGATCCTGTGGGCCATCATGATCACCTGCTGGTGACCTACTCACACCTGCAGTTCTTCACTATGGACGTTCAGTGTTCTCCAGCCTCCGGCGCCTAGACTGCAGCTCTGCACAAGAAGTTTGGCGAGAGAAGAAATGGTCATGCCCAACTAAGCCTGGTTTCTCTTGAGGTTTTTTCCTTCACTTTTGTCAATCGGTGAAGTTTGTTTCTCACCACTGTTGCCACTGGCTTGCTTGGTTTGGGACTTGTGGAGCTGCCTCTCCAAGGATTTGCTCTTCAGTGTTTGGACTTTCAGCAGTAAAAATTAAACCACACTGAACTGAACTTCAACTCTGAAAACAGGACTGACAGTTTCAATTTACTAGAAGGTCTATGTTAAGTTGCCTTTACACAATCTACATTGTAAAAGCACTATAGAAATAAACATGAATTTAATTTAATTAAAATAACTGAAGACAGCAAAACAAAAAAGGTTATGCTTGCGTAAAGCAGCACTATGATGCTATCACATAGGCTTCAAATCCTTCATTTTAATTGCTTGTTTGAATATTGTAACAATAGACTTTAATGTGGTTGAAGAGGCTTGTGATCATGATGTAATGTAGTACATCATGCAATTAAAATTAAATACAGTAATCAGTATTCTCCCCTAAAGGAATTGAAATGTAAAAAGTTGAAACATTCTACGCACACAATCCAATTCCAAGACCCTGACCTGTAGGAGAAGACGGTTTAATTCAACCTTGTCTTTAGCCAATCCCTCACTTAGGGCTCCCATCTTGGCCAGGGAGTCCTGTAGCCCTGCATCTTCACTTCGTAGTTTAGTGAGCGCCAGTTCCTGCTCTGCATTCTGGGCCTCCGCCTATAGGGAGGCATTACAAACATCAGTGGGAAGCATAGCTACATACAATCATTAGCTACCAAGTTCACGTAACCACCATTTATTTTGTAATCAGCGGTCAGGGTAAAATATGTTTGCAGAGCTGTTTAATAGCACTTCCACTTAACCATTACATTTTGTCCCCAGAATGACCTTGGGAAGTGCGGAAAAACTGTAAGTTAGACAGATCAAGTGGTGAAAAATCTTGCAAAGGCAGTTTTGCATGGTAAATCTCAACCACTACAAATAAGCAGTGCTACATAACTCACCCAAGGTCAAAGTAAACCGAGTTTCCAGTAATTCAACAACTGACTTGGACATTTGACAGGGGGAAAAACTCTGTATTTACTTAACAGATAAATAATGCAAAACTGGGTAAACAGTTTTATGGCTGGGTGTAATTCACTGTAGGAGCATGCAGGTAAGGACAGATTTATACCGATCTACATCTGGTTTTGTTAAGATGAACGAGTGAATATGTGAATTAAAGAATTAATTGATGAAAGATTAAATAGAATACGTAAATGACTGAAGGAGGGAGTTAATGGATGAGTGGTTTAAGAGAATGTGTGTGTTAACAAGTGAGTAAAAAAACTGAGCAAACAGGTTTGAGAGAGTATGTTAGTGAGTGACCGTGCTGGAGGAATATGTGCGTGTTTGGAAAGTGATGTGAATTAATAAGTGAGCACAGCAGGTGAGTGAGTGTGATGGAACGAATGAGTGGGTGAGTAAATGGATGAATGAAGAAAGGGTCAGGTAAGTAAATGTCAAGCAGCACCTTAGAGAGAGCCTGAGCAAGACTTCTGTTTTCGTCCTCTAGAACCTCTTTCTGTAAAGACAGCTGACTTAAAGCTTCCTTTAGAGTGACCAGTTCTTTACGCACATCTGAGTACCTTGCCTCCAACTGCTCCAGAGTGTTTCGACTGTACAACACATACACAAATGGAAACAAACTGTCAAGAGATGAATACACACTTTATTAACTGTAGATATAGTACGTTGTGGCAAAATGCAACCAAATTAGCTTTATGACAAACTGTATAGACAAACTAAGCTTAAAAATATTCATATAAACACATACACTACCTGATAAAAGTCTTGTCGCCTTTCCAAGTTTTGGGAACAATACATGTTAACTTGACTTCTAGATTAAGCTTATTTTACCAAAATAAAATGATCATGTCTTGATTTTTATTTAATTAGGACAGTAAGGTCTGACTTGCTAAGACAAAAGTCTTTTCACTTAACAGAAATAATGAACAGCATAGAATATAAAGTCAGTGGAAAAAAAGTTAATACTGTGTATGACTCCCATGAGCTTGGAGAACTGCATCCAAACATCTCAACAATGACTCAAATAACATTAATAAATGGAGCTGCAAATAAAACATTCTTGCAGGACTCCCAGAGTTCATCAAGATTCTTTGGATTCATTTTCAATGCCTTCATCTTTTCCCAGACATGCTCAATAATGTTCATATCTAGTGACTAGGCCGACCAATTCTAAAGCACATTGACCTTCCTTGCTTTCAGGAGCTTTGATCTGGAGGCTGAAGTATGAGTGCAATCCTGCTGAAAAATTTGCCCTCTCCTGTGGTTTCCATCCACTCTGCAGATCTCTTGTACGCCACTCTACTGAATGCAACCCTAAACCATGATTTTCCTTCACCAAACTTGAATGATTTCTTTGAGAATCTTGAGTCCATGCGGGTTCCAATAGGTCTTCTGCAGTATTTGTAATGATTGGGCTGAAGTTAAACAGATGTTTCATCTGAAAAATTTACCTTGTGCCACTATTCCAAATTATAAACTAGAACTCAAGTTATTATTTGTTTCTCTTACAACTGAGATTGATGACAATACTTTTGTCAGGTACTGTAGTTATACTGAATGCACATCCTTTTTTTCAGGCATCTTTTCTTATATAAACAAAGTTAAAGGTGTTTTCCCAAATGGCTTGACGTTAAATAATTTTACTGTTTTATTTCCGGCAGCTCGGGTGCCGGAAAAAAAAAAAGTACAATAACGGCTGTTAAATTACAAAATTTACCGTAAAATAACGTAAATTAAATTACAGAAATTTCCTTAAATTCAAATTTCTGGTAAATGTCTTATTCAACCTCAGTTTTTTTACAGTAATTTCTGTAATTTACTTTACTTACGTTATTTGATTTTTTTTTCCGGCATCCCAGCTGCCGGAAATAAACCGTAAAATTAAGTTTTTTTTTTGTTTTTTTTTACAGTGCATAATATTACTAATATACAGTACATAATGATCAGACATGGAAACAACAAGATCAGGGTTGTTACCTTTAACCTAACAAGTAAACTAAATGCATTATCCGTCTTCATCTTTGATGGACTTTGTAAACAATACTATTCTGGATTAATTCAAGGCTACTTTAAGGACAACATGTGCTAGTGATACTGATAGTAAACAATAGGACAGGGAAATAAACAAGGGCCAAGAAAGAAGTCAAAGGGTTTGAGGTTTCGCAATGTCATACCCCCTCTCGGATTCAGAGCGTTCTCGGGCCAGCTGCCTCTCCAGGTCCTCCCTCTGCTGCCTGAGGAGGTCTCTCTGCCTCTGAACATCCAGAGAGGAACTTCTCAAACCTTCCTGCTCTGTTTGTGTGCATTCCAGCTGCTGCTGCATGGCTGAGAGCTGCCTCTCAAGCTCTCCTTTTTCACTAGAAAGAAAGACAGTAGCAATTGTTGTGTGGTACAGTATGTGACTGTTCAGGATATATGGTAGTACTAAAACTAGAAGGAAATACTTTTTGAGCCATTAAGTCTGCTAGATTAGGATTGGATCTACATCTTTGATATGATTAATTAGAATTATAATGTAGCATGTTATAACTTTTGATGCATGTAAAGTCAGGACAAATCTTTAAGTTATTTGCCTTCTGAATTGGCCGACTAATGTCATAAGAGCTCTGTAAAAGAATGCTGATGTAAAAGTAGAGGGTTCAAATTTAACAGTGGAAATAGTATTGAAGTGCCAGGTTTGATCAGTAGCAGACCTGGTTATTATTCCCAGAGAGTTGCGGTATCTCTCAGCATCTCTAGTGCTGTCCTCCTCAGCTCTTTCCAATAGCTGGTTCTCTTGCTGCAGTTCTTGGAGTCTTTTTTCCAGGGTTCTGGTTTTATCTTCTTCCACATGCAGCTGCTTTTGCAAAGTGACAACCTGCTCTTGGGAAGCTTCCAGACATGCTTGCAGATCCTTTGGGTGGATAGATATTGTGATTTTGTTAAATGAACTGAAATTACATACTCTTCTCGATAGCAGGAGATAAGATTAGTGATCTAATAAAGTGATATGAAAGCATTTTTAAAGGTGATGTGTGTGATTTAAGTTCTACAAATGTTGCCAAACGGAAAATAAAAATGTATTTCCAGAACATTCCACCTGTCATCAATTGGTTGGACAAATACATAGCCCTGCCCAAACCCTTGGTTGAGCCAGTGTTGCTATGTACGGATAGCAATAACAAGGATTTCTTCTGAAAATTTACTTCACCCTTAATAAAACAGTCATGAAAACTGTATCATTTAGGTTGGTATGTTGAAGGTTTGTTGCAAACCTCAGTTTGTGTCTGCCGCTGTAACAGTGCTTTTTGCACAGCTATCAGTGGACCCTCTCGTTGAGATATGGATATAGATCCTGCAGAAATAAAAGAGTGCTCATGTTTGGATGAGCAGTCTCGGGAAACCTCTCCACTGACCACCTAATAGAGAAAACAAAAGATGAGTTGACAATATTCTGTTGAAATATCACATTACAATATTACTGAAAAAACATTAATTTCGTGAGTAAAACCGTGATCACACTGGATGTTTCACCCCATACCCCACCTGAAAAAAAGTTGTCACCTATCCAAGTTTTAGGAACAACAAATACTGTAATAACGTCTACTTGACGATTTTGAATTAATGAATTAATATCGTGTATGACTCCCATTAGCTTGAACGACTGCATGACTCAAATCTTATTAATAAAGATATATTAATAATAAAGTCATCTGGAATGGGAAAGAAAGCAGTCTTGCAGGACTCCCAGAGTTCATCAAGATCCTTTGGATTCGTCTTCAATGCCTCCTCCATCTCACCCCAGACATGCTAAATGCACCTTGACCTTTGCTTTCAGGAACTTTGATGTGGAGGCTGAAGTGTAAAAAGGAGCGCTATCCTGCTGAAGAATTTGCCCTCTCCTGTGGTTTGTAATGTAATGGGCAGCACAAATGTCTTGATACATTAAGCTGTTGATGTTGCCATCCATTCTGCAGATTTCTAGCATGCCCGCATACTGAATGCAACCCCAAACCATGAATTTTCCATCACTAAACTGTTAGAAACTTAGGTCCATGCGGGTTCCAATAGGTCGTCTGCAGTATTTGTGATGATTGGGATGAATCAAATGATTCATGAGAAAAATCTACTTTCTGCCACTTTTCCAAATGATCAACTAGAAGTCAACTTATTATTTGTTGCTCTTACAACTGGGATCAACAACAAGACTTTTGTCAGGTAGTGTTGACTTCCATTCATACGCACATGAATACGTCAGACCGGAAACGCAAACTCGTGCAGTTGACTGCGTCGCAAAGAAGTTCAAGCTAGATAAACGCAGACCTGCAAAATTGCATCAAGTTATTGCATGAGACCAATTGAAGATCAAAACATGACCTCTCTAGACAGAAATTTAAAATATGGACTATTGGAACATCTAATCATCTTTTCAATCCTGCCACTTTTCGCAGCGCCATACAACAGATTTTGGCATGGTCAGACTTTGTGACCACGGCATTACTGACATAACATTAAGCACTTCTAATCCAAAATATCTAAATCATGTTCAGTAAACCTGATTAATGTTGTGGAGTATCTGATGCAGGCTGCTGATCTCACTGCGTAAGGCATCCCTCTCTGCTCTGTCTTCAGACCGATTTGTTTCCTGTATATGAAAGTATTCAGGTCAAAGTGCAGCTTCTTGAACCATCATGACACACACCAGACAAGACAACTGCATCCAGACAAGTCATTAACGAAGTGACAGGGTTTATCAACCCTACTCTTTTAGCCACACACCCCAATTAAGGATTCCAGCAGCACTATAAATGTGCTGTATTTCTGCTTACCATCTTGTTCAAATTGCTCCGCAGTGCAATCAGATTGCTTTCCTTCTCGCTGTTCTGTGCTCTGAGCTGTTTCACCATTTCTCCCAATTCCAAGATTCTGCCAAAATATGTGAATATGTTAGACTTTGCATATCCAATTATCAAAGCATTAAGAAAGTGGTACCATGACTTTTTTTTTCCCTGGTGTGCCATTGGTCAGTAGCTTTAGAAGATTCTGGAGTAGTACTGATCAATTTTGTTTAAGAGAATTGAACCCTTTTTTGAAGTTTCCCGTTCATTAAACACTGTCTTTTGGATATATAATTGTTTAACTTCAGAGAGAAGGTGTACTTTTTCCTATAAGAAATATAGCACATACTGTAACTTGATTTGATGTTGTACTTTGCAAGCTGAGTAGGCACAGATTTAATGTATGAGTTTCTGAAGTATTTTAATACCTACAGTACAAATTCTTTTGCATGACCACACATACTATCACAGTATAGAAAAATGTGCATGTGTGAAACATTAAAGCAGCCGAGTCAAAATGATCAAACAGTACACGGTGCACTTATTTGATCCTCGTTTGTCTGTGGCCCTTTGTTCCCATTGCAATAAATCTCAGCTAAAAGTTCATATATCAAAATGGAGAGAGATCTCTGCTTTCTTCATTATAAAACTGTCACTGATGAAAAGATGTAGAAGAGAGAAGCCGCAATGACTCCATTCATCAGAAGACCCCAACCCTTTTTTGTCAAATCCGTGGATTCGCTCTCAAAAGAAACTGTCATAGACCACTGACACATTATACTAGTAATTGAAGAATGTAGTGGATACTGAAGAGCAAATAAAGAGGCCTACTCTCTCTCTCTCTAGTTTTGGCATGCCACAGAGTTGGATGGATGAGGCAATCCATGCTGACCTTCCCTGTATGATATCACTTAAGACGATGCACAATGAGTCATGAAGAAACTGAGTTCAGGACATCAATAATTCAATTCAAAGCATTGGGATACTGTAGGTGCTGAAATTTATGACATGGCAAAATTCTTGGAATTTGATCATTTAACAAAATACCATATGTATTTATAACAGCATGCTACTTACGCATGATATTATTGGTGAAAAATGAATAGGAGCTTCATGTAAACAGTAATGCCGAGTTCAGAATGCACGATTTTAGCCCCGATTTTGACTTGCTGACAGGAAATCGCAGATAAATGCCTGAAATCACAGGCAAATCGGTGCTCATTAATGTAACAATCACACAATGTGAACAATCAAAAATGACACGGACACCCGTGAGATATTTGCCATGCTAAATATCTTGAGCTGTCGGCAGTTCAGTATCACGCCGTGTGAAATGTGTTCTGACTGAAACTAACATCAACTAACACCAACAGCCAATCAGAGAGCAGGATCCACTAGTATGGGTATCTGCAAGCCAGCGGGAGGATAGGGGAGAAGTTAAAAAGAGCTTCTTTGTGGTCTATTTGGACACAAGAAACAAAGAAAAAACTAGTGGAGCAGCACCCATGTCTGTTTGACGTGTCATCTGAGCAATATCACAACCGGGTCGAAAAAGAAAAACATTGAAGAGAAATTGCCAATTCCCTTCAAAGGCCAGGTGAGCAAAATTAGTACATTTTCTACCCTACTAAAGGCTTCTCATTATGTAGTTAAAAACTAAATATATACTATGTGACCATGTGTTGTTTTCATGTCATTTCT
Organism: Danio rerio; assembly: GCF_052040795.2. Taxonomy (NCBI): domain Eukaryota; kingdom Metazoa; phylum Chordata; class Actinopteri; order Cypriniformes; family Danionidae; genus Danio; species Danio rerio. The sequence continues at coordinate 29,653,053 of NC_141026.1, read as the reverse complement.
CGTGTGCGTTTGGTTATGAAACGTAGTTGAAACATGAAACGTAGGACAGAGAAAAAGTTGTTGGCAATTTTTCTGTTGTAATGTCATGTGTGTGAAACCACCTCTTGCCGATCCATCCTACAGTGTAAACACATCCCCAACAGAATGCTAGCCTATATAGTCATGAAGTATAAAAATATCTGTGACACAACTACTTTGAAAATCGTGCAGCCTGAATTTGGCATAAGACAGGTTATACCTAGAGCTAAGCTCTACTTTCTCTGCATCAAAGCGAGCTTGGAGCTGCATGGCCTCTCTCAGCTTGTCTCTCAGTTGGGTCTCCAGTGCTGATACTCCATTGCTAGCGGTGGTACAAGACTGGCTCTTGCTAGCTTCCAAATTTAGACAGGCCACACGGAGACGATGGCTAGTTGCTGCATACTCTGCTTGCAAATCCGATAAACTCCTGTGAAACACAGTTATTAGGGCAAAACTATTACAACCAGCAGCAAAATGTTCTGATACAACAAAAATTCTTGTTCTCCTAAATTCCCAAGAAATTGTGTTTCATTCACAAGTGACGAGAGCCAGATGGCCGAAAGTTTATTGTGGTGTGGGAATAAACTCTTTGAACGGTGTCGTGTCTGAGTAAGGGTCGTGAATACTTTCTCTGCTGTCCATGTGTTGAGTAATCCACATTACTGCAAATTACTCAACAATGATCACAGCATTTACACAGGTTGAGCCCTCATCAAGCTTGGCTCTGATGGATAACTCAAGGCTAATCTATAGGGCAATCTAACCATCACATTTCCCTGGACGATGTAGACAGGATGGGTGAGGGCTGACCCAGGTGACCCACCAAGCTTTGATCTCAAACAGGGATAAATGGTGGTTGGTTTGGAAGTAAGTTTTTTGCCGCAAGCTAGACTCACCTGTCAGCAAAGGCCCGCAGCTGGGTGAAAGAGCTCCGCAGGAAGGCAACTTGACGCCACAAAGATCGTACACGGACTTGTTCGCGGCTGTTTCGGGAGGTATTCATCTGCAGAATGATTATATGAACATATGGTCGGCAGGTTTGGTAAAGAGGGGTGGGATTAAGAGCATAAGGTTAAAGACGTCTCCATTTTAATGCACACATATGAAAAATAATGAATGCACCCACACGAGCACACATTTAAACCGATCGGCGCAGACACCCACATAGACTCGCATGCACAAATAATACCTTAACCTATTCTGAATGTGACTAAAAACGAAACGAGTTCCACCATATCACCAGATGTTTGCACAGAGCAATGAATTCTCATTCTTTTTTCCAATCAACTGGAATGTTTTCACAGGAAACAACAGCTGAGAAAATCACAACAATGATTTAAAACAAAGACAGGGTCCAGACTGACAAAACAGGCACCAGGGTGGAATTCCACAAGTTCCAGAGTTGAGTTTCATTGGGTTGGATTAAGAAGAGATTTTCCTTAAACTGTGGATTTGGATAAAAACATACACTACAGATCTCTCCTTCCTTCCCTCTGTCTTTTTTTCCCTCCTCCCTCTCACCTCAAGTTCCCTCCTGAGTCGCGTGTCCCTTTGTTCTGCCTCATCTCGTGCTTTCTGCAGGCTTTCCGTCAGGGCCTGATTGGTTTCATTGGCTTGTTCAAGTTGTTCCCGAAGCAGTGCGTTCACCTGGCTCAAACCAGAACACCTGTGAAATAGATGGAACCGCTTCAGAGCACTGTATTACTGGGACTTCCACCTGTTAAGCCATGAGCCAAATATTCTTTCTAAACTTTGCACATGATCTCACCGCACTCCTCTATCAGCTTCTAGGTTTACGGACTCATAAAGGCCCACGTCACATTCTGTGTTGCCAGCCACGCTTAGAGGGGAATGTGCGTGACAGTTTTATAAAGTCCATGTCAGCTCCAGCCTAATTGCCACCAGATTTGCTTGTCAAATAGTTTAGAGGGTTATTTACATCATTCGTGGCAGAATCCACCCAGTTACTTACAAAGATTGACGCCAGGGTGTGAGGCAAAACAGCAACTAACAAAACGATCATCAAAGGGATGATGAACAGAGAGAAACACGATCAAAGCTTTGAGAATGTGTTTAATCATTTTCAATAAGTAGATTTGCCCTGTGCTTTCTGCAGTTTGTGCCCCTCTGAGAAAATGCAGCTCCAAGGCAGACAGCATAACATTAATTTTCAATTTAACATTTCTGCCCTGCTGAATCTCAGTTAATTGCGGAATGCAATAAAAGTCTCATGAGCCATGGCACAGTTGACTTTTCTGACATAGAAAATTAAATGAACTGTGTTACAAGGCTGCAGAGCCTCAGATGACTGGATGAACTGCACTGCATTATGCTCTCTGACAGAGGCACTAAGGTTTAAAAAATGAATAAGAGCTTGGCAGCTGGATGGCTCAGAGTTTGCCATAACCGTTTCAATTAGGGGCGAGTGGCACAGTAAATCACACTCCTTTAAAGGCAGGCATCTGGAACTGTAGGTTGGCCAGCACTTTGTATGAAGTGTAATAAAAACTATTTGGCTGAGATTGTGAACAAGGCTGTGATAATTAAGTTTGACAAACTGTATACCTTTTGTTTTATCACACCCCTTTCCAGCATGGGTTTGTGAGGACTGAATTAGGCAGCTAGGAGACTTTATTAAGAAAGATTCTGCTATATTCTCTTAAATGTGGGATCATGACTTGTTTACTGTTTTCCAAGTCTGCTTTTGGTTAGTAGCTTTAGAAGATTCTGGACTTGTTTTGATCATTTTTGTTTAGGAGCATTTAGTCTCTATTGCCTACCTGATAAGTTGCTCATGTTTTGTTTTCCAGTGGATTGATGGTAAAAAAACTGTACCCTAAGGATTAAGGTATGGCACTTCTGTTTTGAAACATAGTAACTGGTTTCCAGCTGGTTTGAGGTGCTCATAGATGTATTGAAATGGCCATTAACCTGTTAAGCTTGTCCAAATTGGTAATTAGCTGATCTAGGTTAATTATTAGGTGATCCAAGACTGGAAGTCTCTTTAGCTGATCCATGCTATTCATTTGCTATACAAGTCTGTCATCAGGTAGCTGTTGGAAGTTAGCTAGTCTCATTTATTCATTCATTCCCTCATTTTCTTTTCAGCTTAGGTCCCTTTATTAATCAGGGGTCGCCAACGCGGAATGAAACCCCAATTTATCCAGCATATGTTTTACACAGTGAACGCCCTTTCAGTTGCAACTCGTCACTGGGAAACCATACACTCCCATTCACACACATACACTACAAACAGTTTAGCTTACCCAATTCACCTATAGCTCATGTCTTTGGACTGCGGGGAAAACCGGAGCACCCTGAGAACATACAAACTCCACCCAGAAATGCGAGCTGAAGCTCGAACCAGCGAGTTTCTTGCTGTGAGGTGAAAATGCTACCCACCCCATTAGCTAGTGTAAGGTAGGTATTATTGTTTAATATGGATCAAATTTGTGATTACTTGTTCTAATCTGGTCTATGCTGTTTATTAGTTGATCTAGACATATCTGGGTTAGCTACAGGATTGTCATGCAAGCTGGACATTTTTTGTTTTGTTTTTGTTTTGTTTTTAAGTTAATAACCAGCAGAAAACTAGGTTTTAGTGGGGTATTTCCTCCCCTAAAAACTGCCTCCAACTTCTTAAATTCTGTCTTCACATAGTGGCTAAAATAAAAAAAGAAAACAGGTTTATTCAAAATGTTTAATTCAACATTGGTTCCTAATCTTGACTCACTGTTTTACCTTGATAACCTTTACTTTCTCACCGTTTCTGCTCATCATCAAGCAGTGCAAGTTTATTCTGGACATCCAGGCTGTGTTCCTGCTCAAAGCGTTGAAGACGGTGTGCTGAGGAGTCTAGGTGTGACTGGAGCTAAATACAGATGCAGGTTTTTACCTTATATACTAAAATACTGACAAAAGTTAGAGGGCAAAAATATTTCTTGAAATTAGACAGCTCTAAATGAAAATTCTGTGAGTAGGATTACAGTGTCCTATTGTATCTGTAAATGTTAGAATGTCGTTTAGTAAGACTAACCGAGAGTCTCAGCTTCTCCGACTCAGAGGTTTTCTCCAGCACTTGCTGCTCTAGATTTCCACATCTCTTCTTATACTGGAGCAACTGTTGACAGACGTTTCTTTTTACTCTACATTTACAAATAAATCATCATGATTTCTCTTCGTAATGCATATTCTAAGGTAAATGCACTTCAAGACACTTTACTATCTTTGAACAAATTAGTTGTGTTGAATGAGACCAACAGTAGACCTTGGCTTGTAGTTTCTGCACCAGCTGAGCCTGTCTGTGTTGGCTCTCTTGATAGGCTTGGAGCTTCAGCCTGTACGAACGTCCTTCCTCTCTTGGCCACCCTTGATCCGCACCATAGACACTCTGCTGGTCTGAATCTCCTGATTGCTGCAACAGCATCTGCTCCAGCTGTGAAGACATATGCACATGCACATTACACTGACTGATCACCTTGTAGACCCCTTAAGACTGTTCATAATTTGTCTTAACATGATTTAGTGACACTTACAGAGAATAAATTTAAAAGCAAAAATATTAAAAGTATACTTCAAAGGGTTTTCTTATACCACCCAAATATTTCTTTGTCTTATATTGCACATAGGCCGAAGTGCAATTAAGGTTTAATCTTGACAATATAAGTCAATAAGTGTAAATCAGTTACAAATGGAAGTAGGGCCTGAATTTTTGTGTTTTTTTCCTGATTGATCTGAGATGATTTTGAGAGCATAAGGGTGTAAACCTAAAACTTAAAATAAATAAAAATGATCTATTTAGGGTTTACAATCAAAAACCAAACAGAACCACTTGTTTGGTTAATGAAGCAACAGGTACACCGTTATTAGGTACACCTTACTAGTACCGGGTTGGATCCCATTTGCCTTCAGAACTGCTTTAATCCTTGGTGGCATAGATTCAACAAGGTACTGGACATATTCCTCAGAGATTTTGGACCTTATTGACATGATAGCATCATGCAGTTGCTGCAGATTTGTCAGCTGCATATCCATGATGCGAATCTCCTGTTCCACCACATCCCAAAGGTGATCTATTAGATTGAGATCTGGTGACTGTGGAGGCCATTTGAGTACAGTGAACTCATTGTCATGTTCAAGAAACTATTGATGATTCACGCTTTATGATATGGTGCGTTATCCTGCTTATAGTAGCCATCAGGACATGGTCCACAACAATACTCAGGTAAGCAGTGGCATTGACACAATGCTCAATTAGTGCTAATGGGCTCAAAATGTGCCAAGAAAATATTCTCCCACACCATTACACCATCATCAGACCAGGCAACGTTTTTCCAATCTTCTATTGTCCAATTTTGGTGAGCCTGTGCAAATTGTAGCTTCAGTTTCCTGTTCTTAGCGGACAGAAGTGGCACCCGGTGTGGTCTTCCTATTTGTGCCCACAGAGCGGCCGCTTACTGGATGATTTCTCTTTTTTAGACCATTTCTATAAATGCCAGAGATGGTTGTGCGTGTAAATCTCAGTAGTTCAGCAGTTTCTGAAATACTCAGACCAGCCCGTCTGGCACCAACAACCATGTTACATTCAAAGTCACTTAAATCACCTTTCTTCCCCATTCTGATGCTCGGTTTGAATGCAGCTGATCGTCTTGAACATGTCTACATGCCTAAATGCATTGAGTTGCTGCCATGAGATTGGCTGATTAAAAATTTGCGTTGACGAGCAGTAAGACAGGTGTACCTAATAATGTTGCCGATGAGTGTATTTACACATAATTACATAAAATAAATAGGTTGAACGATGGGCTCAAATATCTGTAGATTCCTACAGGCGCAGATTCCATGTGGCCTTTCATTTGTTAATTTCGTAAAACAAAAAATCTTTCATTAATTGTTTGTTTTCCTTTTGCCGAAATGCCTATAAAAGACTGCTCGAAGGCACATTTATTGCGATAACATTCCCTGCTCACTGTGTGTTCATTGAACTTTATCTTTAGAAATGTTCATGCAAGTTTTTGTTGTCAAGACAAGGACCTAAGCCTTCTCTGGGAAATGCCCTGCAGTTAAACAATTGACAACCTGCACCATTCTCTCTGAAATCTTAATACCACAGTTTTGTTTCTTACATATTGTACAGTACATTTGTTTTTGCTCTGCAGTGTCTGTTGTTTGTCTATTTGATATCTATCATTTGTGTAGCAAGGAGAAAGTTGGTTGTCAAGGGCAGTGTGTGTTCATTGATTACCATGCTTCAACCTGGGTCATTACTCTAAATGTCTTCAATGTCCCATTACCCCACCAACCCCTCCTATCTTCCTTTAACCCCCAGTGCATATCGTGGTGCCAGACACCCAGTCCCTATTAACAAAAACCACATGTTTCTTTCCAACAAAACAACATGCTGCCTCAGCTGATTCAAACACAGCAACAACAAAAGAAAGCATAGGGTGGAGACTGTAAAAAGGTGAAAGTAGAATCACCTTCATTCTTCCTGCAAAGAAACATAAGTACACACAAATATACAGGTCCTATTGAAATCTGCAGCTAACGCTCATCTACTGCTAAGCTGAACAGCAGCCTCTACAACATGAAGGGACAATAGTCCCCCTGTTCCCAACTGGAGCCAAGGGCTTCGCAAACCTTAATAAAACATTTTCAAACAGTCATTCTGAGACCTTTAATTCCATACACTACAAAGAGGGGCAAACCAGCACCCGGCTCGGAGCGGTTTTGGGGTTCAGGGCTCATAAGGGAACAGGGACTTATTATACGGCCCGTTGTTAAGGTGACAGCTTTTGAAAGCGAACAGAAAATGAAAAACATGGGTGGAGGACGAGTCAGAAGAGAGAAGGGGGATGTTGGGTGCAGCAGCAGCAGCTGTGTTTAAAGGCTCTTTTGGAAACAGCTGCACTACCCTATTGATTATGTATCTTTGCAACTATTTTGGCACAATTAGAGGCAATTTGTTGCTACAACACACAAAGCGTTTGATGCAAAGTCATGAAATAAATGGCACTTACACACCAGCATGTTGTTCCGCTTTAAAGCTTATGGGGGTCAATGGTGCCTTACAGCACAACTCCAATGTGTATGTATCTTTATACTATATGTCCGGGAAATTTATAAAATATATTTAGTTTTGGAAGAAAATGATTGATTTTGATATAAAGTCAGAGTTTAAACTAGTGACTTGTAAAACAAAGTCATGATTGCAAAACAAGTCACAATCTACTAGCTTGAAACAAAACTTGTAGTGTGATGCTTTGTAATTTGTTCTTTCAGTTTATAGACCCTTTACTTCGTTGCTGTATGGGGGGGCACCATAGCGACCAGCGCCTACCAGTAGGATGCTTAGAACTTCCATTTACAACTGGTAAATCTTGATCCGAAAATGGTTGTCAATACCAGTGTGTAAAGCCAATACACTTCTGTCAGATGTGGTTCAAGCGAGAGCGATAAATTCTTATTATTCAATGTTTGCTGTCAGATCAGATGCTGAAATACAGAGTCGATGGTCCCGAACTGTCAGCTGTTATACTGTACTCAGCAGCTCTTCAATGCTGTGCACTTGCAATAGATCACTGTATTGTAGAACAAACCAAATTACTGGCATGAAGCTTAAAAGGTATGTAACGTTATGCCATGCAGTTTCCAAAAAAATAAGTGTTACTGATACTCTGCTGGCTGATTTGCATGTTGATTTTAATCAGGACTCATTTAGGTTTCATTTAGTTAGTATGTAATGTGTAGTATTTACTATGGTATGTGTTTTTCTTTCATTTCAAAATGACACTTTTTTTCTTTTTTCTTTGTGCTGTAGGCTACGTGTGTGTGTGTCAAACATTTTGATGAATTACATTTGTTTGAGTTGGTTTCATATTTGAAAAAAAAGAGAAAATTATCACTTTTTTGAGATAACGAGGATTAATTTAAATGGCACATGATGCTGTCAGACGGTAATGGTAAATGACTCGCAAATGTTGTTTTTTATTCCTATCAGGTCACATTTTTTAAATAATCAGTCCAGAAGGTGGCATTGATCAACAGCAGTATCAGTTCAAAGACAGTTAAAACAAGTAAAATAGATTAAAATATTGTTTCAAAGCTGTCCCTATGTCTATGTTTATACTCATTAAGCTGCCGACCGGAAGTTCGAAGCATCCTCCTCACGCATACACGCAAAAGCATAATAGGTAATTTTGCATTCTAAGAGAAAGGTTTATAAATTGTACCAATGAATTTCCAATTAATGCTCTTAGATTATGTAAACCGTAACCACAAAGCCATGATCATAAACTTCACAAATGACAATTATAAAATGACTGCCTTAAGTGCATTCACTAGTAATTAAACGTAACTTAAAAAATCATGCAGCATGCATGCAATTAAAAGAGCAGTTTATGAAAAAAAATTAAATGTACTCCTTATTTACTCACACTCAAGGGGTTCTTTATTCTTTTGAAAAAAAAAAAAAAAGAGAGATTTGGAAGATTAATTGATGACAGAATTTTTATTTTAGGGTGAACTCTAAGTTGTCGGACGGCCTTTGCGAACTACAGTGAGTGTCAGTCTGGCTAATTGTTTTGGCAGGTTCCACATGCTGCATCTTGTCAGGTTAACATCGATGACTGATTCAGCATATACTATATAAATCGTCATCGGCTTAATAGAGTGCTCTGACACTAACCAGAGCGTGAGTGTGATGTAGTTAAGAGATGTAGCAAGTAAACAAATCAAGCCAAAAAGGAACACAAAGACAGCGGCTGCAAGGGTGTATGAACATGAACAAAGTCTTAAAACACTTAATAATACGAATAGCAATTAATGAAACACGTCCCACGCTGCAAAAGTCAATTTACATGGTTTTACTGCAATCTGGCTTTGAGGAGATATGAATGTAGAGAAATTTAAAGCAATTTTAAAATAATAAAAATGCAATTTAACTATTTAATCCTGGTTATTATTTTTCATAAACATGAAATATCGTCAAAATCGAAACAGAATTTCGAATAATTGCAGAGCTTTGGTTAATATTATTATGGTGGACTCCAATTGAACTTGACGTTAAAAATTGAATCTTTGAAAAGTTGCTACTTATGTTCACATCTTGTACAGTGAAGGATGACTGGGACAATTCCTTATTTTGGCGCGGATTTAATTGTCAGTGATAATGGACATTTTACACTGCCTAGCTTGTCAGTAAACGATCACTGTGTAGGTCAAAGCTTTACGCATAGCACGATGATACACAACAACATTATTAACAGATTCATTCATCTATTTTTTGCAGAATTATAGTTTGATCTGGTATTTTAAATTCAAATACACCAAAAGAGTTTTTTTGGCAATAGACACCTGTAACACCAACAACAGCAGTAAACCCATTTAATGATTAGACTGAAATCCCAAAGGTTATCTTAAACCGGTCATTTTGTGGTTTAAAGTTTTAAAAAGTTTTACTTCTGATTGGAATATTTAGCTTCTAAATTTAAAACTCTACTAAATCTAATAATTATTGCTGGGTTAAGATTGCTGATTTAAGATGCAATTTGTTTAAGTATATAGTTAACTGGCAAACTGATTGTTACTAAATTTGAAACTAGGATTTTTTTTGGCCATTGTGAAACATTACAGTATTATTGTGTTAGCTTACTATAGTGGAGAATGGGGACGGTTGCAACATTACTACATCACTATAGTGATGATATTCATACTACACATTCTCATTTAGACCCTCCATCAATATGAGAAAAATCAGCCTTATGTGATAATTTCTTCAGTAGAAAACTCATTATTATTATTATTATATTATGATGGTTCGCTAAAGATGCAGACTGTAACGAAGGGTCTGACACAGAGGGATCCATTTGCAGTATATTTATTAAACAGAGTTTAATAACAAACACAGATGTTAAGCGCGTGCAAACTCACATCTAACACAGTTGTAGTTAGTCGAAGGTCTGGCGGCTGGCAAACACAAGGTGAGTATTCAGGCATGGGTCAAAGGCAGGCGGCGAGGATCAAAGTCAGGATGCAGGCTAGAGTTCAGGGCAGGCAAGACAGAGTTGAGATACAGTGCAAAGTTGTCAACGGGAAAGCAGGCAAGGATCAGGAAACGCTCAGTAGTGTTAGCTGGGGCAAAACAAGACTTCGCACTGAACTGGAGTAAGAGTGTGGCTTATATAGGTGAGTGTGGATCGTTAGCGGGATGAGGAACAGGTGTGTGTGCTTATCAGTTTAAGTGAATGACGTAATGTCTAAAAGTCCGGTGATGATGACCTCTGCTGGCCAGCGAGGGGAATGACTGGTGACACAGACACTTTTACCAATATCAAAAATGTTTTTTTTTTTTTTTAAGTAATTTAAACAGCCAGTTTTTCCTTACACAAATTAAGAAACTTGAATAGGCTATTATTAGGAAGAAAGTCTTAAAGTCCGATCTAAATGTAAAACTAAATAAATTGCTAAATACTTTTGACACATGTAAGTGTAAAGCCTGTTGCCCACAACAAAGGTGGAAAGTTATTGCTTTATCATATTTAACAAACCATTTACTACAAATTTCATGTAATTTTGCTCACATGCACAGAGTAATTAAATATTAATCAGATGATGTCATTATGCTGCTGTGCCGTCAGCAAATAGTTGCATTGCTGATCACGATTTTGAGGACCAATGGATCTGTCATTTACAACACACACAGCGATCTGAAATCAATTCATCCAGACAATTTAATCTGATTCGCAAACTTGTTTGAAGAACATAAATAATCATAGATCATTTAAGAGAAGCACGAAAAATGGACCCCAGATAATTGGTTGCTTGTTCCTTTATTAGTGTGTATTTTTATGGCCAATTTAACACATTTAACAGTTAAACAAATTTACATTTAGTCTGTTTACAAAATAAAAGTTCAACCTGATGTTTTAGAATTTTTTTATTATTACATTTTAATGAATGTTGCAACCTTGCCTCTGCTCGTAGACAGTTGCATTGTTTGACTTTGTCTGTTCAAGTTTAATCTCTGCATACATTATCTTATGTACACATAGCAGTGTGGCTGTATGTCTAATAGATGTGGGTTTATTATATTAAATTTTGGATTTCCACAATAAACTGTCTCTCAGAAACTGAAAGCTAATGCAAAAAGTGCTGCAACTGTCCTCACTCCCCTTCTTGTCTTTTCTGAAAATGATCGAAAATATATTATAAATAACTGAAATCACAATTGCAATATTGTAAGAAAAATAATAATAAGTAGTTTTTTACAAAATTATTCAATCTTAAAAAGTGAATTAGTGAGTACATGGAATACAAATTAAGGGGTCATCCAACATGAGCATGGCTTGTGAGTATGGTTTATAAAGTGAATGAACTGCATCACTACAGGTGATGTCTGAGCTTTCAAAGAAAAGTCACTTGCAAAAACAACTTGGACTATCCGAAGCATAAGTGATACTGTATATAGTATCTGTGCCAAATATTGTACTAAAAAACTCAAGAACTCTCAAGAGCTCCTATTCAGAACCAACTTACTAATCCAACAATAACCATAACATGCTAAAATAATGATCTCAGATTTGCTACTGAGGGAGGCCTTACCAGAAGCATCAAAAAGACAGGAGGTTTTTGAAGCCAGGCTGATGGATGATGCAATGACATGTGTCGATATTGGATCCTTCTTGCTAGCGGCACTAAACAAACCCAGCATTATGATGGCATTAAATTCAAGAGCTGGTCCCTCTCTCATGTTGCAGCCAATCTGCCGCCATAGGCTTGGCTCTGGTCCATGGGGAGAATGCTGTCACATGTGTCTAGAGGCCACTCAGCTTTTGTGGTGTATGTATAAGTGATGAATTTCCAAATATGGGTGTTAGCCACATGCTTTTGTTTATATTAAAACGTCATACAACATACTTACAGTTAATGTAATTTCAAAATTCTGATCTTCCCTTTACAGAAAATGACAGCAGACATTCCCATCAAAGCATGACTGTAGGCGACTATAAGATGCAAAACAGACTATCCAAATATATTTATTGCTATTTGTATGGTTTAAAGTAGGGGTGTACAATATATTTTGAAGTTTATTTAAGTATAGAAATTGTTGTTTTTAGGATGTGTATCGTTTGTGGATGTGTATGTTAGTAGGATGGATATTTCCCCTACTAAGATGAAAATGTACTCACTATTACTCATCCTCAAGTGCTTCTGAAATTCATCAGCTGGACAAAAGAAGATATTTTGAAGAATGTGGGAAAGCAGTAGCCATTAGCTGCATTTCCACAGTCGTGCCTAAAGAGAGCGAGCCAGGGCCAGTCGCATTTCCATAGTCACTTCCGGGGCCTGATTGGGCAAAAGCAGGGCTCAGCAGCTGGCCTTTTTCAGCCCACCGAATACCTTGGGCCAAAGAGAGCCAGCTGGGGCTTCGGTGCGAAGTGAAAGCAGAGGCGGAGTTTGCAAGATGGTGGGCCGTTGTCATTACACTATTTTTCCCATCACGCATGAGTACATGTGCCAAACAATAAATAAAGGAAAGAAAAAAACATAGCAACTGGTCAGGTAAAGATATTCCATAAAACACATTATAGACTAGGGGTCTTTTGCGTAAGATCGCCCTTATGTTTCCCTTTTAATTTTAGGGCTGTTGCATAAAATAATAATAACGTTTTAATTTAATAAGTGATATTGCTTTGCGGCGTCCTTCTTGATGTTTCAATAACGCATAATAATCTTTACACCATATAAAAGACACAGCAGCCAGTAACTTTCAGTTGTTGAGAGTTTTAGTCAAGTTTAAATGGTGTGTTTGTGCATGCAATTTGCACGTTTAGATGTATGTGCGTGTGTGTGTGACAGAAACTGGCCAAAAGAGCGCTCGCTTCACAGCTCTGTCATTGCCAAGAGCGGCTTCTTTCTTTCTTTATTTCTTTCTTTCTTTCTTTCTTTCTTTCTTTCTTTCTTTCTTTCTTTCTTTCTTTCTTTCTTTCTTTCTTTCTTTCTTTCTTTAATTTAAAGATAATACCATATTTGAATACAACAGAAAGACATAAAAATTTACAAATTACATGTCCACTTTTGTGGCGTCATAAATCTAGATAAAATAAGCAATAGGCTACTGAAATTACTTAAAGAATTACAAATATTGGATATAATAAAAACTAATTAAATAAATAAACTAATATAAAACAAAGAAAAGCTATAACATTTTAGGTCTATACAATACAAATAAATTAAACAGTTTTACGCCATTTTAAATGTTCATTTTAAAAGGTCTATCTGGAAAAAAAAAAGATATTTTGAATATTTTCTAAAAAACAATACACAACATAAGAGTTATGAAATATTATTTCAAAACGTATTTGGATACCATGATATTAATCAAACCGTGCAAACAGCATTTTTGGGTGAGCAAAACCGTCAGAAACTAGAGGCTATATCTTTTTCTGTCATCCAGTCGTGCAGCACTGCTTTATAAACTGCACATAAATAATGTGTTCCATGTCCACAAACAAATACTTCTGTTTTTATACGATTTGGTAAAATGTAAAAATGAAATTTTAAATGTAGAGCTTTATTATATAGATATTTATTATTTTAAATCGTAATTATGCTTTGGGTAGAATCACTGGAGATATACCTTTCTGAAATATTTAAGATTACTTTTTTTAAATGTATAGGCTATATAAATACATTTTTTAAACAGATTTTGGAAAGTTGCTGTATGCAAGCACAACGTCTATATTTTATCACTGAAACGCTTGTAGGGCTCTATTTTGACGATCCATGCGCAAAGTCCAAAGCGCAGGGCACAAACGCTTTAAAAGAACGTGTCCAAATCCACTTTTACTATTTTAAGGACAGAAAAATCCACTTTGCGCTTGGCGTATGGTCTTACACTGTTAAGCTTATTCTCTTAATGAGTTATAGGTGAGTTTTGAGAATAAACTAACCAGAGTCTCATCTCCCATTCCCATAGCGCATTTGTTATTTACATTACGGACTTTGTAAGTGGAAAAACTGAACACTACACTAGAAATAAAACAGATAAACAGAGCATCTACAGCGCGAGAATGAGAGATGAGCCTCCTCATTGTTTACGTTCGTTTTCACTCTCGTGGATGGGGAAACATGTTGTACGCACAGATATTCATTAGCCTATACATATTTAATTTCATTTGTTAAGCGCAAAGATTTGTTTCAAAACTATTTCTAAATTCAGTTTTAATTTCCAGCAAATGAATAAATGAACAATAATAATGAAGTGTGGTCAAAAACCTTTATCCAAATACATGCTGTGCCCCATATGGTCTAAAACCTGACAGGTGGACAAATCTAAGCTTGTTTTTACTAAAACAAATATAAATATGCACATAATAAATAATACTGCTAATAATAATATTATACAAAAGCAAATTGTCATGAATAAACTGAAAAAGCCCCACCTGAGATGAAGAAGGCATGAAAGTAGGGTTTTTATATTTATGTAGGCTAGAAAATAATAATTTTTGTAATATTTTAATCCTTTAATTCTTTTTTATTTGTAAAGATATTTGCGTATTGCTGTACATCCTGTGTGTATTAAACAATGTGTAAACGAGGCACACAACTAACGTGCTCTGCGCTGGACAATAGACCAGCTTTGATCTTATCTGTTGAACCGTTTATTTAAGTTCCTCAAAATAGCAATGGGCCAGCAATTCGCCTTAACACACCTCCTTTTTATAAATCAGAACACCTATGGGCACACATATGAATGCAAATGCATTTGCTATTTAGACAGCATGGTGCAAAACGTAAAAACGACTCTTGCGCTGAGCTTAAACTAGCAAACAACAATTGCATCGCACATTGCGCCGGGTGTATGATAGGGCCCATGGTTTCCTTCACTTAAGATAACCAAAAAATGTGCAACATTCTTAATTTATTCTTATAAAAAACAGGGAAATTTATGTAAAGCGTCATATAGTTTTAGGACTCTCCAGAGCATTTAGGTTGAAACAAGGATGTTACAAAAAAAACGTTTTTTACAGAGATATTAATGGATAAATTCTGTGGTTTTATATTATGGATGGTTCGCTGGCTCGTAAATCCGTTTGTTGGCGGGACCACTCGATGTACCATGCTAACTATCGGTTGGCGAGAAAATGAATATAATGGATGGATATACAAAGGCCTGTGCATATCAATATATAATGTAATGATGTACAGTAATTTGTTTCTTTCGGTTGTCTTCATTTTAATCGCTTTGTGATGATGTGATGGTGTGCTTTGTCTGCCTAATTCCCACTGAACTGGGCAGATTGTGTGGACGTTTGATGCATGTGGTGTTCTGGGGGCGGGGTTTGCATGCCGCGCTTTGAGTTATTGTCCTGACAGTGGAAACGGAACAAAATTTCGGCCTCACTGCTCAAACTCCTGGACAAATGGCCCGGCCCGATAAAAGCCCTGGCTCGCACTGACCCGACAGTGGAAATGTGGCTATTGACTTCTATTAAAGGTAAAATAAAATGACATCAAAGTCATTGTTTACCTGTTTCCAAAGCATTCTTAAATATATATATTTTTTTCTGTTCAACAGGGAAAATAGAGGGAAAATGTTAAGAGAATTTACATTTTCATAATATTTAGGCTTAATCACATTGTTGCTAGTCTAACCAAAGTTGACATGAGGGTGGAAGAATGGAATACATCAAGTTTGGTGAGTGGTTTTCAACCTGATAATAACAATAATAATAATAATAATAATAATAATAATAATAATAATAATAATGCATTTTATTTAAAGGCAGCTTTCTTGATCATTGACAGGAAAGCAATAACAGTCATTTTAAATAAAACATTCAATAAAAGTCAATAGAATACAATACAAAAAAAAGTGCAGTTGAGTTAAAGAGAGTAGGCTGTTTTAAACAGATGTGTTTTGAGTTTGGATTTAAATTGTAAAAGAGAGTTTAGTTTACGGAGATCAGGAGGAAGTGAATTCCAAAGCTAAAGAGCAGAGTGAACGAAGGCTCTGCTCCCCATGGTGACAAGGCGGACCCGGCGAACAGGGAGGTGAATGGAAGAAGAAGACCAGAGTGTTGAGAAGGTGAAAGTCAATTAAATTACTTGGCATAGATATCATGGACTTACAATTACACTTTTTTTGACTGTGTTTGTGAATCCTGAACTGAGGCAATGATCCTATACTCTGTACACCTGCACAGTTTTTATGTGCTTTTACCATCCCTATGGAGTCAATCTAGGGCTATATACTTGAAAAATAAAAAATAAAAAAGGTTTGCAAACAAAAAATAAAGTATTGAGCAAAAAATTAAAATGCAAATCCCCCAAAAAATGCTAAGCAAAAAAATATTTTTAAAAAATAAAAATTTAGCAAAAAAAACAAAAAAGAACTGCAAATAAAAATTAAGCAGTGCAAAAAAAAAATAGGATGTCTTTTAGAAAAGATATTTGCAATAAAAAAACTATATATATTTGAAAACTGTTTTTTTATCATTGCTTTTGCAAAACTTGTCCAGTCAATTGCAGTGCTCATTTTGATTTGCGTTTTAGTCAACCGTGAGTTTGCGATGCTGTTTTCACCTTGCACTTAATGGCCGGACCTGCCTCCATTTAAGCGACATCATCACTTATCATCGAACAAATTTTCTCCTTTTCATTAAAGTAAGCATTGGGTTGAGATTTAGTCCTCAAAGCTGCATGAACAACATGAATATCCGTTAGTTTGAGCAGAGGTGAGCAAAATCCACTAAACACTAAAGAGTTTGTTTCTTACTCCATGAACTTTTGCAGAGCACAGAATATCAGTTTCAGCATGGGAGAACAAAATTAGTTTTCAATATCAAATGTTATGAATTGGTGTAAGCCTTTAAATGTTGAATAGATGATGAAACATTTTAAAGGGTTCATTTTAAGGCTGTTTGAGAAATTATTTATAACTATTGATTTACAAATTTCGGCATGATTTTTTAGAGGTGTATAAATTTACAGATTGTATACGTTGCTTCAAGGAATTTTAATATGAATGAATGAATTGACAGAACTTCATATCTGCTTCAATGAAAATGTTTTCTTGAAGTTATAATAAATGTTATTAAAGTTTATTTGTGCTGACATTCAAGGTTTCTTTTTAAAATGCATTTTTTAAATTGGTACAACAAACTTTATTAAGATCATTTAACACATAATTTTAAGTCAACTGTGTAAATGTCTTAGTTTTTACAAGCTATATTTAGTTCATTTAACTTTTTCAGTTTTTTGTTACATCTAATAATTTGTAGTTGAGTTGGCAAATCTTTTGTTCATAAAACTTTGAATTATATTGTATCAACTTCTACAAGCAATCAAATGGATTAAGTTGACCTAAAAAAATTAGTTCACTAAACAAATTTGCACTATTAAGTTGAGTGTACTTAAATTTGTAACTGCTTGAAGTTGATGCAATACAGAATATTTTTGAAATATTTTTGAATAGAAAATTTTGTTAAAAAAACTAAATCACTCAAGTTAGTATCACTGAGGTGGTTTTACAGCCCAGTAGGTCTGGGCCTGCCATAAACAGCCAAGTTCTCTTGCCTCTGCCCCCTTGTCAAATCAGGGCTAAAAAGTGAAACGCGCAGAAACATGAGGTGCAAAGTGAAAACAGTATCGCAAACACATGGTTCACTAAAAAGCAAATCAAAATGAGCATTTCAATTGACTAGACGAGTTTTGTAAAGGCAATACATGTACTATGAGAAAAAAATATATAAAGTTTTTTTTTTATATTATTGCAGATAATTTACTTTTTTTTTTTTTTACACTGCTTGTTTTTTTATTTGCAGTTATTTTTTTGTTTGCAAATTTCATTCTTATTTCTCAAAACCTTTTTTTTTTTTTTACTCAAAGGTTTATTTTTTTGTTTACAAAACTTTCTTTTATTTTGCAAGTATATATGGCTCTAGATTTACACCATACCACCCTCATCTCCATCAGTTACATGTATGAAAACTCCTGTGAACACAGCAACAATGGTGATATTCATGGCATGCTAAAATTTCTGAACCGGTGTCTCTTTACCCACATATACAATGTGACAGGCTGAAGAAGTATAGCCATCACATTTCTATAGTGCCAAAACAGCATAGAATACTATCATTCAAAGTGTTTTACAAAAAACTTAAATACATTAATCAGTGGCCAATAACAAATATAATCTTTTTGAGTCCATCATTTGTGCTGTGCAGTGGGGTATGTGAATTGCAGAAAAAATGGGGAATATTGTGAATAATAGAGGTTTTTAATCTTGACATATAAACATTATATTGCCCTAACTCTCATGTCCCAGGCAAGTTCTTTACTATCCTCCAAAGACAAGCTTTTATCACTCCCCAAAGTCAAATTACCTTCCAATTAATGCGATACCTCTTCAAAAGCTCATTATGATCAAATGTATCGCCAATGTTTTTGTTTCAAGACAGATTGCTGGCAACAGCCCTGCTGGATAGTTTGTAATTTTATTTTAGTGACTTACCTCTTTACTGCTCCTAATGTTTTACAGATGTAAAACTAACTGACATGTACATTATTTTTAATATTTTCTCCTAAATCGGAGAGTTCAGAGCTACTTTTAGCATTAAGATTCTTTGTGAAAATGTTAAAGTTGTGTAATGGCTCTTTAATAACCGCATCTGTCAATCAGGCAGGAGCACATTTGCTGTATAGTCACAGTTTTCTGTACTGCATCTATGGTATCAGTGGTTTGGGATTTTTCTTTATTTATCTTTTAAAGGAAGATTAAAGGTAGGTATTTGAAAAGAAAACATACACAGGGCTCGAAATTGCGACCATTTTGGTCGCATATGCGCCCAAAAATTTATCTATGCGACCTCATAATATATATGGGAGCATTATTGCAAATGCAGATAATGGCTGTAGTGCGACCTGTTTTTATTTTTTCTAAAAACGTGCTGAATCGCTCTTCCCTGCCGCTATATTGGTTTATATAAGCCGTCAATCACTCAAGGTATTCCGCTGTCAGATGACAGGGAAGGAACTTTTATGACCAGGGGAAATGCAAACGGCTGAAGACTGAAAACTTAAAGCACACAGGTTTGCAAACCCCACCTAAAGTTGAGGCGCAGATAAGAGCGATCATGACATGTGGTGAATATTGATCTGCCAGCTGAGATCAATCGAGTACGTGCTTTTCGGAGAAAGCGCCCGAATCTCGATGCGTTTCATTCACTGCGTGTTTAGCGCAAATGTCCGCTAAAAGTCAAATCTAATACTGTACATATCATCGCCAAAGAAGCTCTCCTTTACTAAGTTTACACTGAAACTGCGGCTCATAACAAACAGCGGTATTGCGCCGGTGGTCATCGCAAGAATCCTGTTCATAAATTGGGTCGGCTGACTCGCCTGCTTTTCCACTAACACAGAAAAATGAAAATCAGCTCACACCGAACATTTAAATTGACACAAACTGAAACCAAAACTTTTAAAGAGTGATAGAAGTGAGACTTTACTTTACTTTCTTTTGTCTATTCTTTCTTGAGGTGTATATTATTTATTTATTTTTATTTAGTTACTGATGACTGTTTTGCAGCTTTCAGCCTTGAATTTGATTATTTATTATAATCTTTTGTTTGTTTTGTAGCAGAAATATTATTTATTAAACTGACATGCATATATAAACAGCATTACAAAATAAATATTTCTTACTGCAATGCTTCATTTTTGTTTGATGCAAACTATACATTTATTTTTCATAAAGTAACAGACTTTTTATAGCAGATAACTTGCATTCAATTCAATTACCTATTAATCAAGACTTTTCAATACTCTCAGCCAAAGGATAACAGAGAATTATCTCCACCAATATGAATGATTAGCCCATACAATTGACACTAGAGCCGCTAGAACCATATCTTGCAATGGACAAGAAAAGAGCAGAGCGGGACTGTTTTCTCTGTCTAGCTCTCTCCCCTTTTTTATGCTTTCTTTCCTTGTTTGGTATCCAGATTTCCTCTTGAGTCTTGCCATCTACTTGAATGATTGTCAGGTTCAGAACCAGTCCTTTTCTGGTCTCTATTAAGTTTGGTGACTTTTCTAACTCTTGTTTGCCACTGATCTAGGAGCCCAGGGTTAAGTTTATGGGTTGATCTGACCAGGGTCCTGTAAGAATAAACTGCACCAGATGCATGTCCCGGCCCACCTACGTATTACACATATGATTGTGCCATTGAGCTCCTCCCCAGCACTTCTTAACTTAAATAAAATTCACTTATTTTTCCCTTTCTGGTTCTGAGAAAGCCCAAATACAAGTACATTAACAAATCTCTCAAAGCCTCATCGAACCTTCTTCATCTCCTGCAAACACTGGAATCTGTCAAAAAGAAGAATGTTTTCCTTTATCCCTTAACAGATTATCAAGGCCTGATTGACATGAACAAAACCAACAGGTACCAATTGCCTCTTATGTCACCTACATACCAAGCTTGACCTCTTATTCACATACATGAGGGGGTTAGTGTAAAAAATTCAACACCGCTTTTAACACAGCTAAGGGACACCTTTGGTAAGGGGTTATACCATTTAGTCTGACTAAAGCCCCAGCTGTCTTCCAGTCACTGGTTACCAATGTGTTGAGAGATATGGTTATTTGCTTTGCCTTTATGTTTTATTTATTATATTTTTTAATTCCAATAGATATATTTATAAATTCTCCATCTCCACCGGTACACACTCAGAATGTTTTGGGTGCTACAACAGCTACCGGAGAACCAGCTTTTTTTAAAGATGGAGAATAGTTTCATTGATGCCTAGTTATGCTCTTCAGGATCTTAATATCTGTGGTAGACATAAAGGCAGACAACAGTAAGGTAAGACCATTGTCAAAAGGCTAACTCCCTAATCTTGTAAGACTCTGCAGTGGTTCCTAAAGTTAACCAACTTGTATTACAATTTTCTCTGGAACTTGGTCAGATTTCTTCACTCTTGATACCACTCCCATATTCCAAGCTACCATTCAAAAGAAATTATGATGCAAAGGAGGCTTTTGCTAAATTAAATTACCACTTTATTTATTCTCCTGTTTTGTTTATTCCTGATCCTCAACATCAATTCATTGTTGAGGTGGGTGCCTCTGATGTCAGAGTAGGCACTTTACTATCTTAGCAGTCATGTATGGATTGGAAGGTGCATCTTTGTGCTTTCATTTTCCACCTTTATTTGCTTTCCTGGGGATTCCTTTCCTGGGGCATGATGGATAGAGGAGGCCTTGCTGAAAAGCCCAGTGTCAAGAGGGGCTCCAGCAGCTAGCCGGTTTGCTCTAATTAAACTGTACTTGGAAGTTATCCAGTGGGGTCACTCACCCAGAGTTGGCCTGTCGTTTAGGAGTTCAGAGGTCATTGACTACCATCTGTCAGTAATTCTAGTGGATGTCCATGGCCAAGGTTGCCAGAACAAGATTGCCAATGCACCACACACTAGTGTACACCCTACGCCCATAAATTCCTGCCTCAGTTCACACCCAATCTTTGATTGTGCTTCTCTTAATTCAAGGGCGACACCATCATTCTCACGGTGGTGGGCTGTTTCTCCAAGGCAGCCCATTTTCCTCCTTCCCAAGATTTCAACAGGCTTACCAAATAAACTATTTACTGCTGAATCCTTCATTTGTGTTTGTGTTGTCTCCCTGACACAAACACTGCCTCAGGATGCTGACACCAAGACACAAGAGACAGAGATTGTGACAGTCTTCAGGGGCCAACTAATCACTGCAAAAAGAAACAGACTGCCAATAACTTTTTAGTAGAACGTGTTCTTTCACAGCAGAAGAATGCAGTGTACATCATATGCACTGTCTTCTTGTGATTATTTTGAGATTGTACTATACTGCTGTGCTTTTTCCCTGAAAATGACAAACAGAAGTTTAAAACAACACAAGGGTGAGTTCAAATCATTTTAATCAAAGACACAACATTTCCCCTACTCTATCGACTGACCAAAAAGTGTATATGTACCTCTTACTATCCTCAGCAGAATACACATTCAGAACAGCCTCTGAGAGACACTAATGCAAGAGGGGCCCCATTGCAAATGCTTGTCTTTCATTTAAGGTCATCTACTGACATTTTACAATAATGATCAACATGCAACATATTGCAAAATACCGGATCCACGGTTTATATTGCCATATGGCTTCCACTGTTTTATAATGTATCTATTCCCTGGATTCAGTGTCTTTATGGGGAGAGAGAGAGAGGCCCCACGCTGCCCTCTCTCTACAATATGTTTTGAGTTAACATTTTTTATATTACTTAATATTTATGATTTGTGCCACTCCTTGTATTGTCTTGTTTGATAAATATTTCACAATACATCAAGGAACGGCAGCACTTTGATTCATCTGCCAACAAGAGAACATTTTCAAGGCCACTGAAAGCTCTTTGCACAAGGGCCAAGAATATTCAGCTCCTCTCTCCATGTGGTCATAAGAGTGGATTGATCCTCTAATATGAGAGAAAACATATTTAGAATCATGTTCATTTTCCGTCAAGCTTCCTGGAGTTCCAGCTTCGCACAGAATATTTTCTAAAACGCACAATGTCAGATAATCTTAATGAATATCGAACATTTGCATTTTCCAAATTGGAGTAGGAGGTTTATTAGGATCATTTCTATGAATAAGTGCAACAATTCCTAATTTCTACCCAAAGTTTTATTTATTTTTAGTGTCACAACTTTCACTCTGGAAGTTCTCATATTTAGAGTAAATACAGAAAACATTTAAAGAAAATTATTTTTTGAAGTCTGATGGCTAATATCATCTGTGGAACATGAAATACTTCTGTGTACAAACTACTAAATAGTGTATATACTACATCCTTCCCTTCCATGCCAAGTCAAAAAAATACTGCATGGTTGTTACTGAATTTGCTTGAAACATACACTACCTGACAAAAGTCTTGTCGTCAATCCCAGTTGTAAGAGCAACAAATAATACCATGACTTCTAGTTCATTATTTGGAAAAATGACAGAAGGTAGATTTTTTTTCCCAGATTAATCATCTGTTGAAATACTGCAGAAGGCCTATTGGAACCCGCATGGATCCAAGATTCTTACAGAAATCAGTCAAGTTTGGTGAAGGAAAAGTCATGGCTTGAAGTTACATTCAGTATTGGGCTGCGAGAGAGATCTGCAGAGTGGATGGCAACATCAACAGCCTGAGGTATCAAGACATCTGTGCTGCCCATTACATTACAAACCACAGGAGAGGGCAAATTTTACAGCAGGATAGCGCTCCTTCTCATATTTCCGCTTCCATATCAAAGTTCCTAAAAATCAAAGGTCAAGGTGCTCCAGGACTGGCCAGCTCAGTCACCAGACATGAACATTATTGAGCATGTCTGGGGTAAGATGGAGGAGGCATTGAAGATGAATCAAAAGAATCTTGATAAACTCTGGGAGTCCTGCAAGAATGCTTTCTTTGCCATTCCAGATGACTTTAAATATTAAGTTATTTGAGTCATTGCAGAGATGTCTGGATGCAGTCCACCAAGCTCAAGGGAGTCAAACACAATATGAATTATTTTTCCACTACAGCATGACTTTATATTCTTTACTGTTCATTATTTCTGTTAAGTGACAAGACTTTTGTCTAAGCAAAGTAAGACCTTACTGTTGTAATAAAATTATTAAAAAATAAGGCATGACCATATTTTATTTAGGCAAAAAAGACGTAATCTAGAGGCCTTTGCCTTTCATATAAGCCACTTCTGATACCAAATGATCAACTAAAAGTCAAGTTATTAATGTTTTTCCTAAAACTCTAAAGTATAGATGTACAAGTATGTAGGATGACTGAAATTCTCATGTTTTAATTCTCACATGATATTATAATTGTTGAATCTTTTAAACTCCATCGACAAATCCTCTCTGTTAGCCTAATATGGGATGGTAAATTGTTCATCAGAAGCACACTTCAGCAATCACATACTGCTTATAACATACTTTATAGTATTAAAATAGACATATATGGATTCAGTGTATGACTTTTTTTCTGTGGAAAATATAAATATTTTCTTTTGTCCTACAGATTTAGAATGGCAAGCACATTGATCAAAGACTGGTCATTGTAAATATGCATTCAGTGTTACCAGATTTCTCTAAAAAAACTTTTGTGCTTACAACATGAAAGACCATGCTCACCCTTTTTTACTCATTTATCTATCGCTCAAACAATCTTACCAGCAGTTATACCAGATTCAAATATGTTTTGTTTTTGTTGTACATTAACATGACAGTCCTAGACATTAAACTAACATGTGATGTCAAATAATATTGTTATAAAAGTAAATAAAAATATATAATTTAATTTATAAATGCATGCCTTTAATTTAAAATGTAAAATCACATTCAAATAAAACCTTTTGGTCGTACACTTCTTAATAAAGAAAAAACTAAAAAGCCAGAACATCTACCAGATGCGGTTGAATCACACCTACACATACAGTACATTATACACAAAAATACAAGATACACAAAGCATCCACATATATTTATATACCCACAAGCACATCAATAATCATTCGTCCACAAATTCCCAAGCACAAAAGCAGTGGAAAACAAAGTCTCTTGCTCACAGTATCTCCCATAAACAGAGGATAAACTGCGTCAGTCATATGCTGTGGCATAGAGGGGGTTACAGCTGTGAGCTTCTCACTGGCTTGGCCTAGACTCAGAGGCTTAATAAAGGGAATTAATGTAGTGAATAATCTGTCAGATTCCCAAACACAGCTGGAGCGGACGTACAGTTCCTCTACATATACACACACGCACACACCTCCTCCATACTTGCCCCGTGCTAAGTTCAGTTCTCATACACATGCAAAATTCATTAAATGCCAACCTAAACATTTATGCAAACTCAAACATACAAACACAACACGCCTGTCCCATGTGTCTCCTCGCTGTCCTCTTTCAACTAATATGCCCTTCTCGAGGTCCCTGCCGGAGTTCTCGCCCGCTGAGAGATATCCAGCTGATTGTGAAAGCTGTTTTTGCAGCGCCACTGTGAGTGATTACACAATGCTGGCCAAGAATCAGAGAACTGTGAAGCTCCCCAGCTCAGAGACCCCACTGCAGCCCCCAGGCACAAACCCGCCACTATCACCATGGAGCACTGTTTGACCACAGTCACAGCTGCTGTGGAGGAGACCTACTGGGAGGTAAAAAAAAAAAAAAAAAAAAAACGGGACACAGGCAGTATCCACACGCGAAATAAAAACACAAACACATGTTCACATGCACAATATTGTATCAATTGGCCTTGGAATTTACAACCACCTTCCACAGTGAGGGATGTAAACAAACAAGTGAACAACCATAAAACATATGTACTTTGTAATTTTAAAATTGAACTATAAACTAAAAGAACAAAATAAGCCACATGAATGAGATGCTAATAAAATAGTATTTAACACAGAGTCCTAACTAGGAATGATGTGTGTTCTGACTGGAAAGCAAAGCAGCTGCGTGACATGACACTTACAGAAGATAATAGATATTTAAAGGGTCACGAAATACTAATTTATGTTTTTCTGAGATTTTCAAAGCCATCCTAGAAAAAAATGATACCATCTGTTCAATTTGATTGTGGGAGAAAGCTTAATTTAAGCTTTTCTGTGCTATTACTATCTTACCGGATTGTGATGTGGTGAAATTACTGTGCTTATTCATTAAGTACATATGTTTTACAGGCAGTGTTGGGGGTAATGCGAGTTATACGTAATATTTACTTTTCTAAGTAACAACATTATAAGAAATAACATTTGTGTTATTTGTGTTACAAGCTACATTTTAGTTTAATTAATCAGCTTTAAACATAGATTACAATGAAAGTGTTCACAATGAATCACGCAGTCAATAGCCCCTTTCACATATACAGACCTTTCCGGAAAATTACCAGCAATTTTCCGGAAAGGTTGTATGTGTGAACAGGTCCTTTTTGAAAATACCGGTAAATTCGTTCTGGCTATTTTCCGGAAAGAGAAGTTGTAACATTACCGGTAATTTGCCGGAATGCTGCGCTGTGTGATTGCAGAAGGAAGATTGCCGGAAAGAGCGCGTGCACGTCTAGAACGTGCTGACGTGGACGTCTACTTTAGCCAATCAGAACAGTAAGATGCTTTTACGTCCGCATGGTTTATGAGAATAAAAGCCTTTGAATATTTTCCCAGATGCATTTAGCTGCTAGAAGTTAGTCAGATAACGTTTATATGTTTTCATTAATGCCAACTGTGTAAATAATCATCAATAAGATGCTTATGATAAGCCGTTGTTTGTTTACCTTCAAGCTTTGCGTGTGCCTGTGAAACAGCCTGTGAGCGCCAGCACACGCACATATTATGAACATCTCGACATGCGAAAGTGATCCTTCATATGTTTTCATCAAAGTTGTTCACAATACTGATCATCCACAGAGTTTGTAATGTAGTCAAATGTTTACAAATACAAGCACAGCCGTTAAAGGCTAATTTGTGGTGAAGGATGTCAGAATTTACCAGTATTTTGGAATGGATGTGTGAACAGTCTTTTCTGGAAAAACTCCATAACGTCCTCGCCTGTGTGAACAGCGCTTTTTTGAATATACCGGTAAAGTCGGTTTCACGTTCCCCAGATCTTATGATCTCTCGCGTGTGCACCTATATTTAAAATAACGAACTTCTTGAGCTGATGATAATAATGTGTGCATGATTATTGAAATGCTCTGACATCCAATACCTTGTGAAATGGACAAACACGAGAGTGAAGTGCGAAAAAACAAAGGAGAACCCGGGAAAAAACAAAGGAGCAAATGATTCTTTCAGCAACTTAAAAGATGAACAAAATGCCATGTTTAACTATTGTCATCACCTTCTGGACTATTATGAACTCGGGACTGACGGAATTACTTTCTACTAAAACGTTACATGTGCTGGTGAAGATTAAAGATACAGATGAAAGATTTGACTGTGGGCTATGTGTTGTGTGTTGTTTTTGAACCCAAATGAGGACTAAATGTATGCTGTGTGTAGTTTTTTTTGTAATTAGTAACATATCGGAGACTGTAAGGGTCTGTGTGTGTTCATATATGTTGCATTTATTTATTTATTTTATTTTATTGCAGACATTACAGTAGGCTATTTTCGGCATTGTTCATAGAAAGGTTAGTAATGAACATTTATACACAAGCATTTATATATGTAAGTTGAGGTGATCGCAAGTTCACAACTGTGAGGTGATGTGCTCTACCGGCAGGATAATCTATATTATTTTGCTGTTTTTTATATGCGCACGTTTAAGATTTGAGATTATAACATTGCCATGATAGTCAAAGAAATCAAAACATTATTTTCACCCCAACGCAATTTAATCGGGCACTGAAGGCTAATAACTTAATTCTTATATTTGCTTTTTGACTTCTCACCATGTATCTTTTCTACAGCATAGTATAGTGTAAGAGCATGTCTATTACCAGAAAAACTCAATTAAAATTATATTTTAATTGAACACATCACATACAGTAAGCTACGCCTACAGAACAGTCTGTTTAGCATTGTGAAAAGGCAAAGCTGAATATCTGTGGTTAAAGTGCCACCCAGCGGTCAAATGCTGCTGGCGCATCAAGTACCGCCGTCGCCGCGGTATGAATGGCGGCACAAGGAACACATTGAAGTAGTAACATCTGTATAACGCATTTGTTTTGTGAGAAGCGTTTCTCATACCATATGTGAACAACCCTGTGCACCTTTACTCTGACATTTCCTCAAGCGAGAATGACGTTGACTGAAACTTTCTGTCGTACACCACACCATTGGCAGTAGAAACACAAGTATAAAGGTGATCAGTACCAACCTGTACTGTACCACTCAGCGGAAACAGGCCATTAAATGTCACCAATCTACTTGATGTCATGTGTAAATTAAATGGCAAGCAAATGGTAAAATACTTTCAAGGAAGCTCGCTTTTCTGTTCCCACAGTCAGAGAAGCAAATAAGCAGTCAAACAGGGAAAAGAGAGAGAAATATGGAAAAAGATAAAGGACACTTAATTAAATGTAGTGAGGACTTTGGGATGATCCCTTCTTTGAGGAATGATTCTCTGGAGCGTCAATCATTTTTACGACTCATAGACAGCTGACAGATCCAGCTTCACTGGCTCAACTCCACTTACGACCACTGCTAGGCTTAGCAGCTTCACATAGGAGAAATAAACTGGAAAGATTGAGCCAAAAAGAGCACACCATTTTCACTCTAACAAAACAACCATATCAGTGGCAACGATGTTTGACAAGACCTTTAAAGTAAAAAGGAGTGGGGATTAGGTCAAAAACGCAGAGCCTGGAAGCTGCCATGCTCTTTGTCAAAAAGTCTCCAACTAGTCTGCGAGTCCGGATCAATTCAGAAAGGTTTTCTGACAAATAGCATCACGTTTTAGCTGCAACCCCCTCCTTTTTTCACTTGTTTGGTGATTTATCTCTCAGCTTAAAAGCTTGTGGCCTCGTGATTGTTGTTTTACTACAGTGCTTCATTTAGTTAACATTTCTGCTCTATCATACATCTAAATCTACATTTGGGTGACTCCTACAAAAACACACAGGGAGACTGTCTCACACAATCCTGGTCCAAAAACTGCCTTGGAGCTGTAAAATATATACCCACGCAATCCCCTGACATACACCCACACATACAAACGTACACACTCCCACACAAATACACACAGCCCCAGTGCCTGAGAAACTACAAGCTGGCGGTTGGCCAACATCAACAGAGAAAGGTCAAAGTTCACATCAACATTTTTTCATCCTCCTGAGACGATGCAGCTTTGCAAACTGGGTCAAGGTTTATCCCAGTTCAGGGGCAATTTTCAAGGGTCACAAGAGATTGCTGTGATTTTGCCAGAAGACAGAGGTGTGCTTTCAAGAGCAAAACCTTGCTCCCTGCCCAAATATTTCCATTCGCTCTCTTGTTTAGGAGGCCTCTCTCAAACTGTCCTGAGAGCCATGAGAAGGACTTTATAGGGCTTGCTGCTCCTTTTCAAGTAGTCCTAAGATGTGCCACACCAGATTTATTTCAAAATAGTGATATGGAGTTACTCCCCAGGAGTGAAAGTGGGAACACTCACAGATCAGAGCCACTATAGCCACTTCATCTCAATATCTTTAAGGTATTTGCCAGACTAAAGAACAAGAAACATCTCTAAGGACTACTAAAGTTAACCGAGCAAAACTCCCAATCAGTCCAAATAGATAAAAAAGCCATAAATTCTAATTTCATCACCCACTTTAGCACAAATGCTGAGTCAAATAAACTGAAGAAACCAAGTCAAACATTCATTCATTTTTCATTCAGTGGAATGAACCTCCAACTTATGCAGCATACTCTATGTTTTACGCAGCGTATGTCCTTCCAGCTGCAACCCATCACTGGGAAACACACACTTCTATTCACACACATACCTACAGACAATTAAGCTTACCCAATTAACCTATAGCGCATGTCTTTGGACTTGTGGGGGAAACCGGAGTGAATAAAAACTTTCCCACCTGAATATTAAAATGCAAGTTTGTGATTTATAGTCTAACAGCTCATTAAAGTCACAGTGTAGGAAAACCACGCATAGCCAAAAGCACTCCAGAAGTTTTGTTGTTGGTAAGCTTACCTAAAATCCACTTTAAGGTAAGTGTGAGATTCTTGTCTGCTATTTTACAAAGTATTTATATGATCAACCAGTGGTGTGAAAATAATATTACAATGTGTTTTTTTTTTGCTATTTCAAATGACCAATTTTCTGCTCAGAAACATTTTTATTATCTATGAGAACAAGTATGGAGTTTGCATGTTCTTCCCATGTTCGTGTGGGTTTCCTCCAAGTGCTCTATTAGCACCACCACCCCACCACCACCACCACCACCACCACCACCACCACCACCAATAAAGACATGCGCCAAAGGTGAATTTAATCAATTAAAATGATCCATAGTGTGTGAATGAAAGAGTGTATAAGTGTTTACCAGCATGGCTGGAAGGGCATCTGCTGTGTAAAGTGTATGCCAGTAGTTTGGCATAGTTTAGAATTACTCCGTTGTGGTAACCCCTGAAAAAATTGGGACTAAGCTGAAGTAAAATTTATGAAAAAAAGAATGAATGATTTTCTCAGAGATGGGTTGTGGCTGGAGGGGTCTGCTGCGATCTGCTGCGTAAAAACATGCTGGATAGGTTGACAGTTCATTCCGTTGTGGCAACCCCAGATTAATAAAGGGACTAAGCCGAAAAGAAAATGAAAGAATGCATTAATTAATAAAAGAATGATGAAAACAGTCAAAATAGTGATGTCCTTTTGTCCATCTTTATTGTCAGAGCAGCCATAAAGAGTAGGAGTGTAAACCTACACTGGTATCACGATTCGGTTATGATTATCATGCCATCAATTCGTTTCAGTTTGATATCTCAGTGCCTCACGATGCATTGACGATGGTTTTCATACACAATTAGATTTTCTTCACAACACAAGAAAAATATTTATTAAAATCAATAAATATATGAATATTTATATATTATTTGTAATACAATATGGCCCTTAGATACAAGCAGTAAGATATGTGAACTGCACCTTTATTTTGACCTGCTCAAAGAAAACCCTCTTTTTGAATGTTTTAGACAGAACTCCAACACATGCACAGAAGACAACATGAGCATTTATAGCAAATAAACTAATGTAAATATTATCCTGCTTGCTTTTTGAGCGCTGTCAAGCAAATTCATACATTACTATGATTGGTCATTGTCTTACCCGCTCAACAGAAAGGGCTGCAATTGGCTCTAAAAAACGAAAAGTGCTGTTCACCGATGAGTGACGCGGGAAGAACAGCCACGGTCACAGTCTATATACGCATAATACGCGTTTATCACAGTAAACGCAATAGACGCAGTGAAGAAAACTCACATCACAGGCACGCTAATGTCTGGATCCACAAGTATAGCTTTAACAGCCAAGAGGAGAGGAAAAGTTACCTCACGAACATGCCAACGGGTCAAATGTCCAAACTGAGAGAGAGACAGAGATGGAGTTTTACAGCATTTCTCTCAAGTAGTGAAATAGCTGCTTGTGCTGTACCTTCTTCAGTGTCAGTGACAGACTTTCCATCAAACTCGCAAGCAGTGAAGCAGTGTGCACAATTATCTGCTATTTAAGTAGTAGGAGTGTTTTATTTACTCGCCCTCGCCTACTTCGCCATAGTATTCTATAGCGCATAGGAAATAAATGACGTCAGTACGTAATAACCAATTATGATCTATTATCGAACCAATACTGAATTGTCCGCATCTCCATCACGGTGCTTTGAAGAAACAATTATTTTTGACAAGCCTAATAAAGAGATGTGGCGGTGCTTTAGCAACACTGCTTATAGTGGTAGTAAGAAGCTGTTTAACTGGAGATGTGGGACAGTGGAAAGAATATTCTGAGGAGGCCTTCAATTGAGGAAGCAGGGGTTGACTTACCCATCACCCAAGCAGAAATCACTGTAATCTGCAAGCCCCACAGTGGCAAAGCATTTGGACTGGATAATGGAGGTTAGGGACAGTGCCTCTGGACTGGGAAACTAGGGTGGTGGTCCCCATTTTTTAAATAAATGGGACCAGAGGGTGTGTTTCAAAGTAAAAGGGGAATCGCAATTCTCATACAAGGGTCCTGGAGAGGAGAATTCAGCAGATAGTAGAACCACAGATTTAGGCAGAACGATGCTGATTTTGTCTTGGCTATGGAACACCGGAGCAGCTCTTTAACCTCACTAGAGTTTGCTCATACTGTCCACATGTGCTTTATGAACTTCGAGAAGGCCTTTGACTGTGTCTCTCATGGCATTAAGTATAGGGTCCAACATTCTGTTATGGGCTATCTGGTCTTTGTATGAGCAGAGCAGGAGTTAAGTTTGCAATTCAGCAATGCATTGCAGTAAAGGATTTAGTTTATCATTTTCATGACATCGTAGGCAGTCAAAGGCAATTTTTTTTTGCATTTTTGTTTTACATGCTAGTTTTTGTGATGCCATATTTGTTTTCAGAAGATTTATTTCTGGAAGCTTGTTACTTTTACTGATTGTAATTTTATGTTTTTACTGTTTCTTTACTTTAATAGCACTAACTGAAGTCTGGTTTGTATTGTCAATGCAGTGTGTGTGTGTGTGTGTGTGTGTGTGTGTGTGTGTGTGTGTGTGTGTGTGTGTGTGTGTGTGTGTGTGTGTGTCAGAGACAGTATTGAAGATGACTTTGATGATGATTGACCCCTAAATGGACTCTGAGTTTTGAAATGTTTAGTTTTTTCTGCAGTTAAACCTGTTAACTGTGTATGTTGGACTCTAGTAGGGCTGCCTTTGTCATTAGTAATGTTCATTATTTTTATGGACAGAATTTCTAGGCGCAGTCTAGGTTGAGAGAGAGGGGTCAGGTTCAAGAACCATTGAATTTCATCTCTGTTATTTGCGCATGATGTTGTCCTGTTGGCTTGGTAAAGGAGTTCAAGTATCTTGAGGTTTATTTAATGAGTGAGAGAAGGATAGAACATGAGAATGAAAGATATAATGGTTCAGCAGCAATGCGGTCTGTGTACCAGTGTGTTGTGGTAAAGGAGTTGAACCAAAAGGCAAAACTCTTGATTTGCAGGTCAATCTACCTTTCAACTCTCACCTATGGTCATGAGCTTTGGGTCATGAATGAAAGGACAAAAGATCTTGGATACAAGCAGCCAAAATGAGCTTCCTTCACAAGGTGGCAGGACACACCCTTAGAGATAATGTGAGAAGCTCAGAGTAGAGCCACTACTCATCTACATTGAGAAAAGCCAGTTGACATTGGGTGGCCTGGGTGGCCCCAGGGTGGTGTCAACCAAATATAGAAACCCACTGCTAATATTTGCAATGCAACCAAATACAGCAACATGCTGCAAATAGCCCAGACCACAACCAAAATAGACACATTTCAACTTACATGTTTTATTGATGTTTCTGCAATGCATATTTGGTTGCGATGTGAAAACTGAATTTTGAGAGTGTTTTCCTATTTGAATGCGCTGACTTTCAATCAATGTAATCCATCCTTGATTAATAGCAGCCATATCACCCTGCAGCCCAAGACCGGTTACTCACTGAAGCTAAGCAGGGCTAAGCCTGGTCAGAACCTGGATGGGAGACCACATGGGAAAAACTAGATTGCTGTTGGAAGTGGTATTAGAGAGGCCAGCAGGGGGCGCTCAACCTGTGGTCTGTGTGAGTCCTAATGCCCCGGTAAAAGTGAAGGGGACACTATACTGTCAGTGGGTGCCATCTTTCGGATGAGACGTTAAATCGAGGTCATGACTCTCTGTGGTCATTAAAAATCCCATGGCACTTCTTGTAAAGAGTAGGGGTGTAAGCCCGGTGTCCTGGCCAAAGTCTATCAATCGGCTCTTGCGATCATGGCCTCCCAATCATCCCCATCCATCGAATTGGCCCTATCACTGTCTCCCCACTCCATCTATAGCTGGTGTGTGGTGAGCGCACAGGTGCCGTTGTCCTGTGGCTGCCGTCGCATCATCCAAGTAGATGCTGCACACTGGTGTGGAGAGACCCCCTTCATGATTGTGAAGCGCTTTTGGTGTATGGCCATACACAATAAATGTGCTATATAAATACACATCACATTACATTACAGCTGCCTTATCCAGCTGTTTCTGAAAGCAATATATTAATTACTTTTTCAATTAAGATGCCTAACTACATTAAAAACAAAAAAGTCCAAAAATTCATAAAACAGATATTGAAAGATCCTAACAAAGGATTGCCTACAAACAGAAAACACACAATAGCTATTTTTCCATCCAAAATTTGAATTAATTTTATGCGCAAAAGTGGAGGCGTTTCCATCCAATGAATCAAAGCCAATAAAATCATCACTTCCTGAATAACAGGCGCCAAATATCAACAGTAAAAAATGGAATTTTCTCCGGTAGGAGAAGCTGCATGAATCTTTTCTTCATTAAATAAATGACCTCAGAATGCAACCCTGCCACACAGTGAACGCACAGTGGTGTTTGAAGGCGTGAGACACGGAGTACAGACTCTCTTGATTCTGCGAGTAATTTATAATATAATAACACTAAATACTACAATAATACTGAAATGGTTAAGGCATTTTAGAATGACCAAAACAACATTTCAGATGTTTTACAATGTGCTCAGCCCGATGGTTTGTCCATTCGCGTATTTTATCATCACATGAACTCTTATAACAAAATCACATGACTTTTTTAAAGCGCATACTGGAATTTGTTTGGTAAAAGTGTTTCCTTCCCAGTTTATGCACATATTTTCTCATCGAATAAAAAGTTTATCCTACTCTGTTATGCGCATAGTTTTTTATGCACATTTTTAAAATGTATGCACATCTTGGCGTTTCCATCAACCATTTTTTTTATGCGCATATTCAAAATCCACATAAAAAAAGGTGGATGGAAATGTGGCCACTGACTGATGCTGTAATTTGGAAAGACAGGTTAAATTGATCACACTTCTCAAGAATATGTATGATCTCTCATCAAAAGTGACATAAAATAAATATAGATAGGAAAAAAGTAGCCATCTAGAAATCATAAACTTAAGCTAGTATATTGGCACAGTGTAAAGTTTTTATGTTATGTTACCATACCATCTTGAAGTTAATATTTATATGCATGGTGTCATTTGACTTCATGTCAGCACATTCGCACTGGAGTCTACTCAACTGGCGACAGAAAGGAAAAAAAGACATGTATTCACACTTATAGTGCATGTGACTCAGGTCTTTATTCTCTAAAATATAAAAGTGTGGATTTAAAAAAAAAGGCTATTTATACCAGCCAGACTAAGTAAATTTATAGCTTATATCTTAAATAGGCTCCACTGGCAATGTGCACAGTTGGCATTCATTAAACCTGGCCAAGAAAAAGAGGGCACTGTTATCACAAACGACAGCTTTGTGTTCTATGAAAAATGAGCTTTTTCTTGCACAGTCCCATGAGAGAAAGTCAATGAGCTTTTTATTTTTCCCCAAACATCAAGCTGGTCGGGAGACAAGCTGATGCTGTAAACCTACAATAAATAAAGAAAAGTTATTTTCGACAAACTTATTTATGCTTTTTAAAGGGCACATATGATGAAAATTCACTTTTGTAAGCTGTTTGGACAGAACTGTGTGAAGGTATAGAGTGTCCACTGTCATATTAGTGTAATAGAAACACAACAAGTTTTTTTTTTTAAACTTTACTGACGTTAAAATAGGATCTAAATCCCTCTGATTTTGAGGCCCACCGCAACGTGATGTATGAGTGCAATTTTCCCCGCCCACCAAATTGATTGACAGGTGTTCATGTCTCCAAAATAACATGTATACACATGTCCACAAAACATTTTTGCAAAGAATATAGGATTAAAACATGTTACAAGTCTCTGTAATCAGCTGCACCTCAATAATTAATTGTATAGGTTTAAAACATCTTCATAACAGTGCATGTTTGTAATAAAGAGAGTAAAATCGCTATGTAATTCTCAATTACTATATAGACCTTTTTCTTGGCTGCGCGGAGGGTGCCATAGCGACCACCCTCTTCTGCCAGAATGTTTAAAACTTCCATTTACAGCATTTACAACTGGTAAATTGCGCTTCGAAAAAAAATGGGTTTCAATAGCGTTTTGAGTGGTTTACGAAGTGATTTTGTGACACAACTTTGAAAGGTGTGTGTTAAAGCCATTATAATCTGTCAGATGTGGTTCAAGAGCGAGAGAAAAACATTCAGTTCAAGTGTCAAGTGTTTCCCGGCCTGTCAGCTGTTAGCTCAGCGGCTCTTCAATACGTACACACACACATGCAATACCTCACTGCATCATACAGCAAACCAGATTACTGGCATGAAACAGGTATGTAAGCCATGCAACATACCTAATTGATTATTGATAATCTGCTGGCTGATTTGCTGTTCATTCTAATCGCGAGCCATTTATGTTTCATTTAGTGTGTAGTATTTACCCTGGTTTCAAAATATCACTTTGTCACAGTTATTAAATCAGTGTGTTAGTGGGACAGTACAGGCTACATGTGTTTGTCAAACATTTTGGTGAATTACAATTGTTTGGGTTGGTTATATATTTGAAAGAAAGAAAAAATGTTAACTTTAGCGATGACAAGGCTTCATTTAAACTGCAGTTCTTACAACGGGGAGAAAATGTCTCACAGCAGTTTTCCATCCTTCTAGATGGCATTTTTTTTTTAAATGATCAGTCCAGGAGGTGGTGATGTTCCACAACAGTATTAGTTCAAAGATGATAAAAGCAGGTAAAATAGACTAAAACTATCGTTTCAAAGCTGTCAAAATCTGTTTATTTGCTTCAGCTGCTGGATGGAAGTTCTTATCATTCTCCTTGCGCTTCCACGCAAAGCATAATGGGTAATTTTGTGTTTAAGGAAAAGGTCTATAATCACTACGGCTGCATTTGTTTTTGACTCATTTCAGGAAGGCTTGAATAAACTAACACAAATACATCAAATAAACTTAATTCAGCTTCAGCCGTGTCTGTCTCCATCACTGACTGCTGTTCATCTCATGTAATACAGGAGAAGCACACATATACATCGGAGCAGTGGGCGGAGAAAAGCAGCTCATTTGCATTTAAAGCCACAGGCTACAAAAACAGGACTGAACTCAGACAGCAAAACGGGCAGAATCTGGAGGCTGTAATAAATGATCTGATGTGTATTTGAGCTAAAACTTTAGAGACACATTCTGGAGACACCAAAGTCTTATCTTACATCTTGTAAACAAGGTAAATTAGATGCCCTTTAAAATTCTTGATAATTTTTTTTTTTCACCATTTTGTCAAAGCTCAACAAGGAGAGGGACTTGTTAACAGAACTGTCGAGTATTTTTTTTTTTTTTGCTGTAAAATTACTTAACATAAATATAGAAAAGTGTAAGGGGCTGAGTTATAATAACATTTATCACACCTATTTACAATATGCTTATTTATAGAAAATGTCTTCTGAAAAAAAGTGGCTCCACAAATACATTAAAAAACAAAACGTCATTTTATACATACAATACTTACAAACCTATACAGCAAAACATTATTGAATTGACAAATATATTTGTAGGAATACACACACAAAAAAAAAAAAACAGTTGAAAACTGTACATTACACTGTGTAAATAAAGTATCTTTAGAAGGAAATTTTCTGCTACCCGTTTATTTGAGCATAAAGTATGTCTTTTACTCATTCTTTCGATTTCTGTTTAATATTTTTCTTTTTAGTTTTTTTTTTTTTTTTGCTGATTTTCCAATCAATCTTTTGGTGAAGTAAACGTTTTGAAGGTCTCACATGCCATTGAAATGACACTTAATGAAATGTTCCTTCATTTAGATAACAAAAATAAGATGAAAAAAAACACAAACATAATTATAAGTTTATTTCTTATTTGGAAATGCTGCTGCTTTGATCAGATGTAATGAAATGTAGATGTAGAATAAGCTACAAATCTGGCTCAGCTTACATCAGTCCTTCATAAACCAGTGGTTCTTCATGAACAGGTTGTTCATTCCATTTTTCAGTACTAAAGTCCAGCTTCAAGCAGAAACAAAATACATTTCGTTCCATGTGACATAGCTGATTTTCACATGGCCCTTTACCACCGTTTGTTTATCGAAAACTCCAAACGGGTTTTCCCTCTCGGAAAGAGCGCTGCGGCTCTGATGTTTGCTGTGCACATATTCCATTTCAAAGCCATGTGGCTCCTTCTTTCTCTGTCAAAGAGCCTCTGTAACTCCCTCTCTTGATCTCTTCGGTATACACACACATCTGTCTATCCACCAACATGTTCAGAAAAAAAAATGAAGGAAAATAGTGCAGGGTCCAAAGGTACTCCATCAACCTCTCACTTTATTAGTGATGGTCCCTCCTCTGTTTTCAATCCCTTAAAAACTGCTGGACGGAGGGAAACACTCACTTAAAATCTTTTCCTGGACCGAGACTGCATTAGTTCAGAGTGCATGAAACCTCTGCCACCAGGTTACTGATCGACAATCCCTCAGTGTCCATTATACAAAGCCTAGGGAGAGTTTGAAGGCAATAATCCACATTACATTGCCATGTTTTGACTTTCAAGCAAGGAGGCAAATGTGCACATCTCAGAAGCTTTGCATCAATCATATGCTCCATACACCAGATGGAGGCTTATGTTTTTTATTACGCGCAGTGTGTTAGAGATATTAACCATACTGCCAGAGGACAAGATCATATTCCCATCAATATCTGGTTGTTTTGGGTTCGATTTCTGATGCACCTTTGGGAATGCGTTTGGGTGGGTTAACAAGATTGATAGACAAGGGAGGACTGGGAAAAGAGAGAAACCGTGGATAATGTATGTTATGAGATCATAGAATACAGTGTTATCCAACTTATTTTTCAACATGCAAGTGAGCTATTTTCATGAATGTAGGGGATTTCTGATTTATTGGCCACCATCTACCTTTTCCTTTCCGCCTTGACACTTAATGGAGTAACCTCCATTAAACTGTAAATGATCAGCGACGTACAGGTTGGACTATGAATGCATTGATTCACAATTCCATGCAAAATGTCAACCTTGCCATGTAAAAAGTTTTCTCCAAAATAGCAAATAAAATAGTTTTTGTGTAAGCAAGTATTTTAAAATACTTTAAAAAATATTCAAAATGTCTCTGTCAGTGTTTTCGAAGAGTTATATTTGATTTACCAAAGTCATACAAGTGCCAATTTCACATCTGTCACATCCATAACACAAAGGTTCCCCATCC
This sequence comes from Danio rerio, assembly GCF_052040795.2. Lineage (NCBI taxonomy): Eukaryota > Metazoa > Chordata > Actinopteri > Cypriniformes > Danionidae > Danio > Danio rerio. The sequence goes on along the minus strand of NC_141026.1, from coordinate 29,614,165 downwards.
ATAACAAGCCTTTTCCTCATAAATGCAAAAACGTAATTTAAAATCAGGTCAATCGTTTTAGGTCTATAGAGAGTCCACTCTTATTCTTTTGATTAGAATTCTTTCTTTGGCTTGTGCATTTTAATTCATATAATTTCTACAAAGTATGTTGTAGACTGTAAACTCACAGACTTTTTTTGGTCACGTCCATAACGCATGTTTAGTTTTCTCATTTAAAAATAAAAATGTTTGCAGACTGATATTTTTCTGATCCTTTAACTCTGTGGTTAGTTGTTTCAGAAAATATAAACAGATGTTGCAATATAATGTTAACATATACTTTCTATATGAATTTATGTTTTGATTTTTTACTCCAAATATCATATCCATAACACTGGAATTGCTCTGATAATAAAAAATAAAAGCTGGACTCAAAAAGATGGTGTTGTTCCCCTCACCTCTCAGCCATTAAAAAGAAATGTTTTTTTTTTTCTAGTAAAATAAAAATATTTAAAGCAGTACTGAAGATGTGTGGGTTATTACACTTATAAGAGAAATTTTGTCTATATTATGTAACATACATTTATGTTGTATTAATCAAACATTTTTCTGTTGTTTACTGAAACATGAATAGGTATTTCCATTTGTTTTCCTCCATTTGACATAAACTCTGCACTTCCCAGCATTAGAAGTATAACAATAAACACCAGAAGTGTTTCATTTGCTCTTCAAATTATGTAAATTTAAAAATGGATGAGTTTTTTAAGCAATTAAACCAAAAAAAAAAACAATTCACAAATGTGCAGGGGAAATATATATACTGTATATATATACAGTTGAAGTCAGAATTATTAGCCCCCCTGAATTATTAGCGCCCCTGTTTATTTTTTTCCCCAATTTCTGTTCTGGGAAGATTGTCTCAGCACATTTTTAAGCATAATAGTTTATAGGTATTTTTCAAGACACTTCTATACAGCTTAAAGTAACATTAAAAGGCTTAAGTAGGTTAATAAGGTGAATTAGGCAGGTTAGAGTAATTAGTCAAGTTATTGTATAACAATGGTTTGTTCTGTAGATTATCGAAAAAAAAAATTAGCTCATAGGGACTAATAATTTTGTCCCAAAAATGTTTTTAAAAAAATGAATAACTGCTTTTATTCTAGCCGAAATAAAACAAATAAGACTTTCTCCAGAAGAAAAAAATATTATTAGACATACTGTGAAAATTTCATTGCTCTTTTAAAAATCATTTGGGAAATATTTAAAAAAGAACATAAAAATCAAAAGGGGGCTAATAATTCTGACTTCAAATATATATATATATATATATATATATATATATATATATATATATATATATACACACAACAGTTCTGTCTTGTTCTCGAATCTGACTGGCTGACAACGTTCAATATTCTGCAATAGCAGCACTGGTACAGCCTCCGCACCCTTCTGTATTACTTTGCCCACATAGAGTGACAGCAATAAACTGTCAATAAACGCACTACAGTATGATAATTATTTCATCTGTTGGACAACATGATGTATTTTTTAGGTGAGAATGTAGTTGTTTATGTAGTTAGAATGTGTTGTTGCTGGATGAAAGCCAGTGTACTGTTATAAATAAACTGCATAATTGCAGAGCAAAGACAGTTGACGATTCACCACAAGATGGCAACAGTGACCGCATAATAAGTCCTTAGAGGAGAAAAACTCAAATTTCAAACTAGAAGAGAAAAACCAGTAATTTTTCAAACTACAGCTGATCAAATCATTATAAAACAGATAAGTGACACTAAGCCCATCTCTCTCTTTTGTATGTTGTAGTGCTGTATTTATACCATAGTATCTGATAACGTTTGCTTTGGCTTTTTCGCTGTTCATTACAGTGATTTCCCAATTGCAACAGAGAAAACCTGGAAATTTTTGTAGATTGATAGCATTTCCGTTCAGCTTTATAATCTTAAAATGTCAGCAAAAATCATTCAAATACTAGCTTCAATGTAATGTTTGTAAAGTAGCAATGGTTTCTGCTGTTCTGATGTCCGCTGCAGGTATGGATGAATAGCGGAAGAAAGTAGTTCCTCATATAAATGTATTTTTAAACCCTCTGTGTTTGATTTTCTTTTTTACATACACAATTATGCCTGTGTATATAAGCTGTTGTAAATGTGTTATTCAGGCATTAGTGGCAAGGAAATCCCTTGATACTTTGAACATGTATGTATAAGCCATATCACACTCGAGTCGTAGCAGTTTATCATCACTGGTGGGACACATGTGGCCTCGTGTCAATGCACGTCTCCCACCAGTGCTGATATACAGCCATATCGCACTGCTATAAGTGTGATATGGCTTATACATATATCTCCAAAGTATCAAGAGATTCCTTGCCATTAATGCCTGGATAACACATCTTCTTCTCTGAATAAACGGATGGCTTTGAAATGCATACACCTACTCTCACCTATTTTTTGAATGACTTATAGCAAAAAAAATAAATAAATAAATAAATTTGGTTCACATTTATTCCGCTGTGGTGACCCCATATTAATAAAAGGACTAAGCCAAAAAGAATATGAATAAATAAATGAAAATTGGTTAATGGAAATGGTATACAACTGCAATTGTTTTTCATTAGCATTGAGAAACCACAACAAAGGTTTTGTCCAAATCTGTGATGTCTGGCTATTGTTGATAAGAATGAAAGGAAAAGTTGAAAAGTTAAAACAGGGGAGAGGGGCATTGCGTTAAAGCATTGAAACATTGTGTAAAAACTGATTTAAAATCAGAAAATAATTCAGAATAAACTATACTACAGTGATACACAAATGCAACATGTAATTCCATGTTGGATAAAATAGAGCTGAATATAAAATATTGTGTTCAGAATGCAAATAACTTGAGAAGTAGTGCAGTAAACGCCAAAACTAATTGCATTACGAACCAGTGTTAATAACATAAATCAAAGCTAACTAAAATAAAAATAAAAAACTATGTACAGCTAAAATAACCAGAAATGGCTGCATACTTGTCGATACATTAGGGCAATGTTTCTCAATCCTGGTCCTCACCCCCCACCAATCATATTTTGCATGTTTTTCTAATTTATCACACATGATTCTGATAAGCAACTTGTTAGAAGAGCTCTATCCATGACCTGTGTTTTGACTGACACGTTCCTACAGTTTGCATTGCTTCCTAGTCAATTCTCCTTCAGTGTCATCTATCGTAGCACAAGAAACCTTCATTTCACATTCATACACAAATGCACCTCACTAGAGAAGTGTGAAGTGGGACACAATATACCTCCTTAAATCAAAATAATTTAAATTCACATATTACACACTGAAATGTCTTTTGAATGAAACAGCAGGTGGCACGGTGGCTCAGTGGTTAGCACAGTTGCCTCACAGGAATAAGGTCATTGGTTCGAGTCCCGGCTGGGCCAGTTGGCATTTCTGATTGGAGTTTGCATACTCTCCCTGTGTTGGCATAGGTGTCCTCTGGGTGCTCCGGTCTCCCCAACAATCCAAAAACATGCGCTATAGGGGAATTGAATGAACCAAGTTGGCTGTAGTATATGAGCGCATGTGTGAATGTGAGAGTGTCAGGGTGTTTGCCAGTACTGGGTTGCGGCTCAAAAGGTATCCGCTACGTAAAACCTAAGACAGAGTAGTTGGTGGTTCATTCCGTTGTTGAAACTCCTGATAAATCAAGGAGTCACTGACTAAGCTGAAGAAAAAATGAATGATTGATGAATGATACATGAAATCATGGCGGAATACCCTGTGGATTCAACTTTGCAGGGCACTTATTTTAAAATTAAAAAGAAACGTCTGACGGGAAAAGAAAAACATACGAAATGTGTAGCGTGGTGGGACGCGAAGACTGGGATTAAACAAATGCTGCAATATGGAAATCGTTTGCATTTATACTGGAAGGCTGTTTAAAATGGGCTTATGCAATCCATTATAACAGTGAATCATCATCATGTGATTAATTGTACACTTATCTATACATAAATGGCTTATCAGTCAGATTTCCAAAGACCCAAGGGCATGTGTGTAAAGTTTGTGCATACGCTCCTACCCGACTAGTGATCGCAGCCTGCCTGCTGAGCAGCTGCTCTCTGTCTGCAGACATTTGAGTAGGCAGATCCTTCAGCAGCCGGTTCTCCTCCAGCTCACTGCCCTCGCCTGATTCATCAATAGAGAAGCATAGAGATGATTGAATATACATGAGTTTTAATAATAGACTGATACCCAAGCAGAACTTTCACTAATGAGTACCTGTGGGCACATCAGCCAGGTTTCTGGTGATGATCTCGCGGATGCGGGCAGGAACTGGTGTGGTGTTGCACTCCTCCTCATCGCCCCTCACAGTGTAGGTCTTCTCCTCAGCACTGCTATCTGGGTTAAGCAGTGACTCCTCCAGCTTCTGCATTATTATCATTCATTAGTGTAAGGAGAGAAACTCACACATTGCAATCAGGTGACTAAACACGGTTCTAAAAACTTTATTTAAAGCTTTTATGTTTAAAGGAACAATTTACTTTTTGAAAATAGGCTCACATTATAACTCTCCCAGAGTTAAACCAGGCCAATAGCCAGGGGGGTTCGGATAGTTCGAAAGACCCACCCCTCACTGACAAAGGTCCAAAATTTGTCCCATATACAACCTAATTTTTCCTATTTTGACTGGTATGCCATAATAAAATGTGAAAATAACCATCGAAGAAGGCTTTAAGACCAAGCGGAATCCTTTGTGCTGTTGCTTCAGCATGACTTGAGGACACTTGAATGCTGGCCCAGTTTGCATTTGCCTAAAAAAGACAATGGCCTGTTTTTTAATTGAAACAGTATTCTTTTTTTTCTAATGAAATATGATGCAATAAGTTTGTATTTAAAAATAAAGAATTATTCTTATATTTTTGTTCTTCAAAATCTTTATACAATGTTTTAGGTACATCAAAAAGGGTGGTTGATAACCATCCGACAAGCTAATTCAGCAAAAAATGTGCTAAAAGTATTTAAAGCTCATAATTAAATAGAAAATGAGGCTAATAACTGCAAAAAGGTCCATATTTTAAGAAAAAGAACCACCGCTTTCACCAGGCTGGTGAACAGTTGAGTAAACAGTTGAGTTTGAGTCCATTCAGCTATTCTCCGGGTCTGGCGGGACACTTTTAACTTAGTTTAGCATTGTCCATTGAATTAGATTAGATCATTGGTATCTCACTCGAAATTAACCAATAAGTTTCAATAATTTTCCTATTTTAATTGTACTGAAGCTGAATAATATGACTGCGCCTGCTGCAGCCATTATACAGCAGCAAAATTCCTTGATTATTAGGCTAGAATGAGAGTATAGTTCCTAGCCACATTGGCCAAGAAAATAGTCAGTCTTTGTACACAAGCTAACAACTGAAGACTCTAGCTTTAAATATGAAAATGTTTATAACTCTGCAGGGGTGTCAAATTCAGTTACTGAGGGAGCACAACCTGCTTAAACACACTTACCTGTAGATTTCAAACAAGCCTGAAACAATTAGTTTGAACAGGTGTGTTAAATTAGGGATAAACTATGTAGTGCTGCGGAGAGTTTGACACAGCGCTAATGATCTAATCCAATCCAATGATCTATGCTAAGCTAAAAATGTTCCTACCAGACCTGGAGTTTCGCGGAGTGGATTAAAAAATTGTGAAAGTCAACAGTAAAATGAACCTTTTTTTTAAGTGGAGTGTTTCTTTAAAGCAGGGGTGACAAACTCAATTCCTGGAGGGCCGAAGCCCTGCACAGTTTAGTTCCAACCCTGCTCCAACACACTTACCTGTAGGTTTCAAACAAGCCTGAAGGACTTAATTAGTTTGATCAGGTGTGTTTAATTAGGGTTGGAACTAAACTGTGCTGAGCTGCGGCCCTTTTGGAACTGAGTTTGACATCTGTGCTTTAAAGCTAGACACAAACACAAACCAGGTTTTTTATGCACCTTTGAAATTGAACATAACATATATATTTTTTTCTGTGTGATTTAAAGTAAACATACCAGACCCAATTACTTGCACTTCATCAAATTGTGTCTGTAAATTTAAATTGCAATAGCCTACATATTTGTAAAGGCAGTTTTCTCAAAAATAGTTTTTTTTCTTTTACACTGAGCCATAAATCCCCTATTTCAGCAGCACTTAGATCAACTTTTTTGTATGAAGAGCCAAAAACCAAATATCATTGAGAGCCGTGGGCCAAAGATAAATATACCAAATTATTTTACATAACAGTTGCCAAAGATAATGCCCTAGTTTTTTTCAAAATATGTTTCGAAATAAATAGAAAACATTACTTTAAATCAGATTAAGTAATGCAGTATCACTTTTTTAAATAATAACTTATTGTAATAAAAACATAAACAAATCACATTTATAACACAGTGAACGAGTTCAATGCCAAATAGTCAACACATTTTCATACACCATTTAATTGAAACATTTAATTACAGTTAGCTTTTAACAATAAAACAACAAAGAGTTATATTAAATTTGAATTGACAATCTCAAAACCATCTTCATCATTCTCCCTCTCTTCTCAGATGCAATGACGGGCCAAATCAAAGGTTACCATGGGCCAACTTTGGCCTGCGGACCTTAGTTTGGGCATCTCTGACTTACACCAGACCTTTTTATTCACACAGAGGGATATGCTGTATGAAGGTTTTTACAGAGGGATGTGTTTTTCAGCATTTGCCTGATCATAAACAACAAGTTATTCTAAAAGTATTGTCAATTTACTTTTTTTTTCCATTAATTTTTTTTACAGTAGGTTCTGAATAGGATACCGCAAATCTTCTCTACATAAAATTATATTGATATATTTGCATTTCATATTAAATGAAATGTCTCCTTTTTCAAATAAGAAAAACGTGCACAATTTTAAAAATTATTTATTATCATTCTTTAATCAATATATTTCTAATTCAAATTAAACATTTCAGTTAATCAACATGTAGTGCATTACCTTAGTCAAAAACAGTGCGTATTAATTAATTTAGTATGTATTATTTATAGTAACTAGCTGCTCACGTCTGTCTCTGTTTCGGTTTCGCAGGATGTCACAAACAGCAGAAGGAAATGAGTCGCCTGTCTTCAAGTTTCACAGAAGAACCTGAAACTGACCTCCTGATCGACCTTAATTTGTTGAAACATTGCAAGGCTCGTTAATATTAAATCAAGCTCTCTCCTCTTTCATTCACACATGCTGTTTTGAAAGGGTAACAGTGCAATAACCTATTTAAGTTACAGCTGGTGAAGATCAGTTTTCCTACTGGAAAACACGCACCTGAATCACGGCTTCCAGTCCTTGATCCTCGTCGCAGCTCATCTGGAAACTGGTCGGGATCCAGTGCACTTCAGTAAACGAACGGCGAGTTTTTCCAGTTGTCCTCAGACTTTTTAGTGTATTAAACGCATAAGGAGGGGTCAGCAAGCTGCTATGCAAAGTAATAAAGTTGAACTGTTTTAACAGTTTAGCTTTAGAAGTTTAACTCTAGGAAAAGGTTGCACGGTGCTTTGCACAAAATAGCAATGCTTTAATAACGCATATAAGTAAATGATCGCGAAATATTCAGCAGGAGTGAGCCACAAGTGCAAAAGTTGCAATCACAGCTCTTATGTGGGTTCCTGTGGTTGCCATGGAAACCGGACGCTCCCGCGAGTTGCCATGAGAATTAAAGCGCAAGCTTTTCAACCTCCATAGTTACAGACGCGGCAAGTCATGCTTGAACAAATACAACACTGGTTATTCCAGTCATTGTTGGCACTTTCTTAAAAATAAATTTAAGTTCATGACTACTACTAGAGTTTTGAACTGTAAGGATTTGTAAAAATATTGTCAAAACATTTAACACTTGGATAAAACATTAGATAACATGAACATATACAGCTACAATATACAATCATCAAAATTAATCTAATTAAATGTTCAGAAAAAGGAACAATAAGAATAAAACAATAAATGAATATTTTATTAATAATATTGGGCATTGGGATTAATAGAGTAAACTATAAACAGAATGTGATTTAGCCGGTATTGGTAAACAATCACTTTATTTCTATTCAAATATGCCCACCAACCACTTTATTAGGTACATCTGCCCAACTGCTCACTAATAAAAACAATTTAATCAGCCAATCACATGGCAGCAATTCAATTCATTTAGTCATGTAGACATGGTCAGCATCAGAATGGGGAAGAAAGGTGATTCAAGTGACTTAAATGTGGTATGGTTGATGGTGCCAGACGGGCTGGTCTGATCTGCTGGGATTTTCAAACACAACCATTTCTAGGGTTTACAGAGAATGGTTTGAAAAAGAGAAAATGTCCAGTGAGGGGCAGTTCTGTAGGTGCAAATTGTTGATGCCAGAGGTCAGAGGAGAATAGCCAGACTGGTTTGAGCTGATAGAAAGGCAAGAGTAACTCAAATAACCACTCAATACAACCGAGATATGTAGAAGTGCATTTCCGAACGCACAACACATCTAACCTTAAGGCAGATGGGCTACGGCAGCAGAAGACCCCACCGGGTGCCTCTGAGGCTACAATTCGTGCAAGCTCACAAAAATTGGACAATAAAAGATTGGGAAAATGTTGCCTGGTCAGATGAGTCTCGAGTTCTGCTGCGACATTCGGATGGTCACGTCAGAGTTTGGTGTCAACAACATGAAAGCATGGATCCATCCTGCCTTGTATCAATGGTTCAGGCTTGTGATGGTGGTGTAATGGTGTGAGGGATATTTTCTTGACACACTTTTAGTCCATTAGTACCAATTGAGCATCGTGTCAACACCACAGCATACCAGTGTATTGTTGCTGACTATTTCCATCCCATTATGACCAATGTGGACCCATCTTCTAATGGCTAGTACTTTTAGCAGGATAACGCTCCATGTCATTAACCACAAATCATCTCAGACTGGTTTCTGAACATGACAATGTACTCACTGTACTCAAATGACCTCCTCAGTCACCAGATCTCAATCCAATAGAGCACCTTTTGGATGGTGGAATGGAAGATTCGCATCATGGATGTGCAGTCGACAAATCTGCAGCAACTGCATGATACTATCATGTCAATATAGACCAGAATCTCTGAGGGATGTTTCCAGTACCTTGTTAAATTTATGCCACGACGGATTTAGGCAGTTCTGATGGCAAAAGTGGGTCCAACCCAGTACTAGTAAGGTGTACCTAATAAAGTGACCAGTGAGTGTATATTTATTAAGGTGTCAAACTAAATGCCATTTAAATAAAAGAGTTTTATTGGCAACATAAAAGCAAAGACAACTTGAACTAGGCAGAAAAAAAGCAGATGCACAAAAGTCAATATACAAATACAACTAAAAAACATTTTATATTCAAAGCAAGTCATTTCACATTATGATTGTTAATCTGATTACAGAATTTTCATTTTTCTAAAGTTTAGGTTGAGAAAAGTGCTCTTATTTTATTTTGACCAAAGAAATAACTCACTTCAAACATGATAAGAAAATACTTTTAAAGTGGCTACATAATTCTTTTTGTAACCATACAGCACTTGTTTGCCAGTTAAAATACTTACTGTAGGACTCTGGGGTGGACTCTGCTCTTCCTTTAAATCGTGTTCACAGTTGACAGGTTTGGTTTAATAAAAATCAGAAACTTCAAGTGGATCAAGTGATTAAAATTTGAATGCAACACAAACTGAAGATGAACCATAATGTCATGATGTCAGTATGTGGCGATTAAAAATAAGGCAGAACATTAATGTATATCTCATATACTGATATTTTCTTATGAGTATATCTGAAATGTGTTTTCTGTCTGAGAAATTCCTGGCTCGGTTCTGAAGCCTCTACACCAGGGGTCTCAAACTCTCCGTCTGCGGGCCATTTACAGCGTCAAAAATATAACAAGATTTGATTGGATGGTTAAAGTACTGCACTCTATTATACTGTATGACTTTTGTTTTTTCTGAGCATGAGGTCGAGAGTAATGTACATGCAAACTATTTTTGGGGCTGATTTAAACGTTAAAATAAATGTGCATACATGCTCTATTTTTACTAAAGCACTATCTTTGTAAATATTCAAGGGTCATTTGATTATTATCAGTTTTACACCACCTGTATTTTGTTGAACAAACACTGTTTCATGGCTAACACGTTATGCCGGTGGTGTAACAAATTTGCTAACTTTGCTACAATTTGATTCAAATGGTCTCATTTACTAGATTTTCCTCATATGCGTATTGAGATTTATTTGACAACTATGTGCATTTTAATGCTGGTTGACTTAAACATGTTAAAGTAAATGTGAATAAATACTTACTTTTCTCTTCGTTGTTTTTTTTTTTTTTTTTACAAAAAAAAGAAAGATATTGAGAAGAACAATTGCCAGTAAATTAAGTAAAGTTACCCAAACTCCATTCTGCTGTTCTTACACTAAACATTTGGTAAAGCAACAATTGATTGGGACAGAATAAAAATAATTATTAGCATTATTATTATGAATATTAAAATCTAAAAATGCTTATTTAATCAGTCACTGATATATTCCAGCCGTTGTGAAGCAAACATGCTAATTTTTTAATTTGTGACATGAAATGCTAAAATTATAAACATCATGTCTGTTGTCTTAATATGCACCAGTTACATCACTTTTTTCTTGTGCTTGAATGTTAAAACAGCCCTCCTATGAGTTGTCAGTCACTGAAATGGTCCCCAACCAATTTGAGTTTGAGACCCCTGCTCTACACATTTGATTAGCTTTTCGAAGTTCTAAACAAGAAAAGATTTGTATACAGTAAGCATGTTTAGTTCAGCACTTAAATACGTCGCTTATGTCACTTGCCAATTTTTTTAATAGTTGTTGGATTGTTGGGTTTATTTTAACGTACCGGTCATATAGTTTGTTGTTGTTTGCATATTTGTAACCCTAATAATCTGACAAATTGTACAATTAACATTAAATGAATTGTGTTTTATTAACAACTCTAAAAAGGAAGCAGTCGTGTTTGTCAAATTCAAAATCCCCTGACACATTCCCGTTGTGGTCTGCGCTATTTGGAGCAAGTTTCTCTATTAGCATGTGTTGAGAAAGCTTGAATGTGCATATTTGTAACATTAATAATCTGACAAATTGTACAATTAACATTAAATAAACAGTGATCTCTAAACAGAAACCAATCATGTTTGTCGCTGACACATTTCCATTGTGGTCTGCACTATTTGCATTTTTCCCTTTTAGCATGTATTGAGAGAATTTGAATGTTCCTCCTTTACTTGCAGCATGCTTCTCTATTTTGTGTTGTGAGAATTTGCGCACACGTGTTTTGTCACATTGATATTTTCTCAATTGTTATCATGACTATCCTTAGTGAAGGGCTTTAGGCTGATTTATAATGGACGTGTTTGCTAGATCGCTTGAGTATGTGTGGCGACTGTGACGTCATTGATGTGTTGGGTTTGCTTTAAGGGCGTGCAACATAATTTCGCCTGGCGGAATTTTTGACTCAAGCGAACAGTTCACGATGCACCGCATTTGATTTTAATATTCTTTTTTATCACTTTAAAGAGATATTGTCTGAATCTGGTACACCTGTATAGACATCTATATGATCTGTCCATGCGCAATCATAGGGATAACCAGATGAATAATAATTCTTAGCTAGAAATTTCGACAGCCGTAGGAAAGAAGGAAAGTTTTTGTTAACAAGTTTAAAGAAACCCTTAGTTCCCCTTCAGGAGGGAAACTTCAAGGCCATGTGGAAACTTCCACTTTGGGGATTTCGTCAGAATCCAATCATCTGAAACGGGCCAAGAAAATGCCAATTAGTTGGCAGCGTCAGCATGCACAGCTGGTGGTATTTACAATCAATTTATAATAAAAGTGCAGTGTGTGCCAAGCTGAGGCATCCTTTTCACTTCAGATCCTTTCACAAAGATTCTGAGAGAGTGAATGAGGGTTCCTCCAGCTGTTTCTACAGAGAGAGAGAGAGAGAGAGAGAGAGAGAGAAAGAGCGGTCTCCCAGTCCAGAGTGTGTTATACGCGGTGGCTGATGGTCCAGCTGGGTTTCTTCCTTGCCTGGCGTTCTTTGAGTCCCATCCTCCAGAGTGGTATGAATTGTTGCGAATTTCCTAAAAGAGCACCACAGTTGTGCAGTGCATCTTTTTCAAGATGTCTCTCCGACTATGCGTTTCTGGAATGCGGTGATTTCCTGTCCCCGGATGATGGGCACGAGCATTGTGTTTCATGTCTGGGAGTCCAGCATGTTAATGTGGTGCTCGCTCGCAGGGTGCTACGTGGAGGATACCAAGAAGGCCAGGCCTCCCATCTCCTTCTTATGTAGGTGCCCAGTAGACTCAAGCAGTCTTCAAGGGCACCTTTCTCGGCCCGATCTGCATGCGCTTCTGCCCTCACCACCCTTGACAGTGAAGCAGCCAGGGGCTACGAGACGATCCCACAGATCGAGCGTGCCATTGCGGTCAATCTTTGTCCGCGTGGTGCCTCTTCCAGGCAGGGTCAACCTTGTCTCCCTTCCTAAGCCTGCAGGTTATCTGTCTCCCTCGGAGCCAAAGCCTAAAGAACCGCAGGCCAGGCTGCCTTCACTCTGCATGCTATGGCCTCCTACAGTACCAGCACCTCCAAGTGCAGGCACTGGCCAGCTGCACAAGGGTGGTTCCGACCCAGGCTTGTTACACAAGCTTTGCAGCACAACCGACTATGCTCTTTGAACCACTAAGTCCACTGCCTGTGCGCTGGGGAGGATGATGGCCACATTAGTGATCCAGGAGCACCACCTCTGGCTAAACCTGGCAGATATGTGCAAAGTTGACAAAGTCCACTTCTTGACTTGCCCATATACCAGGCTGGCCTGTTCGACGACACAGTTGGTGAATTTACCCAGGAATTCAGAGCAGTAAAAGAGCAGTTGGACTCGATGGGAAATGTCATCTATCGGTGGGAAGGTAAGATCGCTCCACCAGCAGAGCCATCCACATCCACTGCTTCTTGCCGAGGGCACCTGACTACGAGAGCTGCCCCATCTCCACCTAAACTTTCGGCCAAGCGGTCGCGTCAAGCACCTCGTAAGCAGGTAGCCCCTCCCGCCAGGGCACCGTTAAGTCCGGTAAACGGACCTCGAAGCCTCCCTAAGACGGGCCATCTGGAGAAGAGGGAACTTGTTTTTTCCCCGGTGGAGGGCCATGGCGTTTCTCAATGCCACCAAGTTCTCAATTGAAAATTTTTCCCCTTCCCGGGATGTGACAACGCTAACACTGCCAGTCATGGACATGATGCCTTCCAGCTCGCAGGATTGGTGCAATTTGGCAGTGGCTTACGAGTTGTGGGAGGACGGTCTTTATCAGCAATCACATATCACTTACTCAGCCACAGTGCAGTCCCCTCTCCCAGGCGGACCCGTGTCATCCCTCCCCGCTAACCATCTCTTTTTTTATATGTGTACTCCCCCTTCTCAGGGCTAGTCTATATGTCTTCTTGCCACCAGGTCTCCCCACTTGGGCAGCAGGTGGCCTCCGCAGCGTCATCCCTATCGGGACAGCACGCTTTCCCGATACTGATAACATAACATACTGTCGTATTAAAATTCCTAGAAATTAACTAGATGCATTACAACTCCTGAAAAATATATCTAAATCTGTAAAACTTCTGTTGAAGTGAAATAAGTAAGGGCCAGGAAACATGTTGGAAGACCGCACCTCTGGTGATGCAAGTGCACTCACGCTCTTGGCATGGCATAACCTCTCATTGGGGGCAAGGTAAGGTTCAAACATTGTGGCGTTTTCTATACATTTCCCCATAGTGGAAGTTTCCACATAGCTTTGAAGTTCTCCTCCCAAGAGGGACCGCTTCAGTTACTAAAATAACCCTCGTTACACGAGGGAGGAACAGAAATGCTATGTTCCTTCACCACAATGATTACCCCTTAGCTGTTGAGGGTGAAAATCTCTTCAGCTAGAAAAGGATACCTCAGCTTGGTACGCGCTGCGCTTTTAATTTCAAATTGATGTTAAGTAGCGCCAGCTGTGCATGCTTAAGCTGCCAACTCATTTGCATTTCATTGGCACTTCGTATACCCTTTCAGATGATTGGATTCTGACGAAATCCCCATAGTGTAAGTTTACACATAGCATTTTCATTCCCTCCCCCGGAGAACGAGGGTTACTTTAGTAACCGGAGCAATTACAATACAATGATGCCCTATTTATTTATTTTTTTGCTTGTTTAAACTACTTAATTTGAGCTGAAACAACACTATTCTTAAGATTTCACTTGGACAACATACATTTTGAATGATCAGTCAACATAAACTTAATAAAAGTGTTATGTTAACTTAATTGATTTATTTTGTTCTTTTGTCATTAATATTTGAATAAACTATAATAGCTAGAACTGTCTGAGATATTAACAAAAGCAAGGGATGCAAGTTTGATTTTTAAAAATTTGAATCGTTATAAAAATCTTCATAACCATTAAAAAATATTATAAACATTATTAGTTTAAAAATCATGAACGATAATAATGACATGACGTAGTCCTTTTTTATGTTCCTTAGTCTGGTTTTACGGTGGGTTTTAATTGACCGGCCACTGTCATTTTAAATGTAATTACAATGGCGAACGCATCAAGTATAAAAGCCTCGTTTGTTTCATGAGGTGCACGTGCAGTCAGCGGAGGTCCGCGACGCGGTGCCAGGCGAAAGTATAAATCAGCCTTCAAAGGAAGGACTCTAGGTCTCATCAGGGAATATTTCAGTCCACTGAGAAGTGTCCAAGAAAACAGAACAACAGCCACTGTATGTCCAGAGCCTTGGAAGGAAGCACTCCACCTTCCACGTGTTGGAGGCTCGGTTATACATTTCCACCTCAACCCCATAATCCCCCTCCATGCCCTTCCAATGCCCCCCAGTCACAAACAAGTACCTTCCAAGAACAACCAAATCGCCATTCTCATGAAGCATGTTTAGAAACTGAATCTGGGGAATGAAAAAATAAAATAAAATAAATAAAAATCGACAAACATACAGGGGTCCGTTCTTCGCACATGGAGTACTCAATTAGCTAGATTTGGTTATTGACCATTTGACACAATCCAGGATTGTTTCGTTCTTCAAAACTCATCCGAGAGTTGTTGACATACAGTAGCAACGGTCTGGTAGCTTAAACCTGCTCAGGAGCAGGCTTATTTCATATAAACAGAATTAGATGAGGTCTTTTCAAGCTAAGGTAACATTAAAAGTTTGTACCAAATGCTGATATTTTCTTACAGTAGTAGTTATATAGACTTGGAAAAATAGTAAAAAAAAAAATCATGATTTCAAGGATCGATATATCTGTCCTTCACAACACACGTAGCTATCCCAGATCACTTTATCCAGACATTTTAATCTGATTTGTGAACTTGTTTGAAGAACCAAATTAGCCAGAGATCAGTTATCAAAATTAAAATTTCTAGTAAAATTATCCTAGACCATTTAAGCGAGGTATGAAGGACGGACCCCAGGAGTCAGAACAAGTTCAACTTTATTCATTATTTTTGCATGATCTAGAACTCACCTTTTCCCACACATTGCTGTCTGGATCATATGAATAAACCTTCTTAGTGTTATCTCCAATTAGGTAAATGACTCCATCCATAGAGACAGAGCAGGGAGAAGAGAGATATTTAGGAATGAATGGAGAGCCGATGATACACCAGCTATCTGTTGAAGAAGAGAATACATTTACAAAAGTGTACTCAAAAAACACAGAATCAACCGCTAGATGTTGGCAGGCCTCCATTAGCGAATAACATTATAATTTAATCAGAGTCTTGTAAAACATGTTTCATTAAATAGTTCTGAATTACTAAATAAGTTAGAGTGTCTGTTATAACACACAATGTTTATTTTTTATTGATACTTTTCTATTAAAAAACTTTAAATGCATCCAAACCACATGGCCATGTCTTATCTCTTACCCAGTGCTTGATTTGAGGGGGGATGTTATCCCCTTTATGGAAAAAAAAAACTAAAAACAAAAATCATCCCATTTGTTAAACCACCATCCCCTTTAAATTAACAACAGTGTATGTAATGCAAAAATTATCATTAACTATTTAACTTCTCTATATATGGTCATTTATGACTTCTAAACAATGACGATTGACCAATCAGAACTCAGTATTGTAATAAGGAGCCACACACAAGCGCAGTACAGTGTGTGGAGAGCAGTTCAGACGCAACTTTTTGCATTCTAAAAAGAAGAGAACAGAAGGTATGATTTTAAGTTGTTTGATAATATATATGTATGCTGTACCTGCCATGCATAACTGCATTTCAGAACAGTTTAGGCAGCTAGATCAGAGTGTAACTTAAGCTGTTCTATGTTCTCCGTTAGACAGTTAACAGGGCTTGCTAACGTTTACTTTAGCGACCCAAGTTTCACCGTTAATATCTAAGTTACAGCAGATTCTAGGTCTGTTTCTAAAATGAACCATCATTATTATCCCTAAAATCAGAACGCAGATGATGTGTTGCATGTTTAGAATCACTAGCCGCATTTCCACTGTCAGGCCAGTGCGAGCCAGGGCTTTTATCGGGCCGTACCATGCCAATAGCCTGGGAGCATGAGCAGTAAGGCCAAAATCATCTCGTTTTCCATTGTCGGGCTAGTAGCTCGCAGTGTGTCATGCAAACCTTGCCCCCAGAATATCCCCCAAATCAAACTTCACACAACCCACCCAGGTCAGAGGGAATCAGACAAAAAAAAAAAAAAAAAACCATTGCATCATCAAGAAACGATGAAAATCCAGACAACTGAACAAACAAACAATTATTGTTATCACAACAGAGCTGTGATGCGAGCGCTCTTTCACTCAGTCTTTCACACACACGCTTGCATTTAAATGTGCATGTTTCACGCAAAATGTGGTGTAAAGATTATTATGCGTTATCGAAACATCAAGGAGGACTCAGCAAAGAAATATTACTTATCAAATTAAAACTACTATATTATTTTATGCAACACCTATACATTTAAAAGTGAACAATAAGGGCGATCATAAGCAAAAAGACTCCGAGCCTATAAAGCGTTTTATGGAATAGCCTATCTTAAACTGACCATCTATACAGTATGTTTTTCTTTCCCTTTATTTATTTTGGAGCATGTACTTGTGTGCGATCGGAAAGACTTGCATTGTCAAGAAATCAATTGTCCCTTTTAATTTCATGATTTGTGTAAAAATGACGCTCAAGATTATTAATGGTTGGTGGTTATTTAAAAAAGAAAACATTTTGTCAAATTAAAAATTTATTTAGACCTATTTTGTTATCATTGTTTGTGTGTGTAGCTAAAGGACCACCCCAAATCCCCACCAACAATAACATCCACCTTGAATTTTTTTTTTTAATTCCACAACTGCTCTTACCTATGACAGGGTTGTAGCACTGCATGGTTAGGGCATTATATTTAACTGCACAAGAGCCAATGAGGTATAGTTTTCCTTCACAAGGCGTGGCTGTAAAGTTAGTCACATACTTGAGTGCTGGGCTGGTCAGAGTCCAGCAATTGCTGAATGGGTCATAACGTTCAACGAAATCTGTTGTAGTTCCTGTCAATGAAAAACAATGCATGGAAACATCTTCAGTACTGAATGCAAGTCTACCCAAGAAAGCATTTGTCTGAAATCTCCAGTTGGAAACTAATATGTTTTCTCACCCCCAATTACATAAATCTCTCCATTGAGAGTTGCAGAAGAGTGGTTAGTTCTCGGCCGCAACATTGGTGCGACTGTGACCCACTTCCCTTCACGAGTGATGTACTTCCAGGTTTCTGTGGTGGACCAGGTGTTGGACTGAGAGCCTCTTGATCCTCCTGAGAGTTAGACAAAGTATGTCAAATGGGATTCACATCAGATGAAGCATTAGCTGATTTATCTGAGTAAATTCCCAGCTCAGCTAGAAGGTTCAACTGTCCCTGTTGGTGACCAGGCTACATTTGGCAATAACGGCTCAATTTTTCCAGGTCATCACAAAGTTAATACTTTGCTTTTTTGTGTCCTGTAGTGCTCAAATTTCTAAAGTGGTTTCAGGTCTTATGCGAGTCTTAGCAGGATTGCCTATAAGACAGGGGACTGTTTTATCTCAGCATCTCCAAATCCTCAATGGAGATGACGTTCCATTCATGTGTCTAATAAAACTATAAATCTCACTGATCCTCTCTCAAAGGCCCAGTCTCTATAAATACCCTAAAAATCTGTGAATTAGTTTTTTTTCCATGGTAAAAATAGAACTTATGTTATGGTTTGAGACATAAAAACTACACCAAACAAACAGCACCTTATCAAAGGAGTGGTCCAGAGTGTATTTTTAAGGCTTGGTTGTGTTTATGAGGAGAAATCAATGTGTGCTCATGCTTCATTTGTAGAAAATCATGTTATTTTTCATATAGCTTACTTTGATTATATTCAGCTACATGAAAACAACTGTCATATTTCCTAGTTCCTCCGAAAGGCTCGCCCTCAAGAGGCTCTGATTGGTCAGCTGACATAATGTGCTGTATTCACGGATCGGATCCACATCTCTAATAGCGTGATGTGCCTCTGCTGTGTAAATACTGTCAGTCAGAGTAGCTGTTAGCCCCATCAGTTTGAGCCTGAATCGTACAGAAAATGAAAAGGACACAGCTGAACCTAACATCTGTTCTCTAAAATAAAATCTGACAAGTGTCTTTCACATATATTCCGGTTGTAAGCATGTGCAAGTAATATGAAGCGTTCACATATATTTTACGAGTTCGTTATTTGAGATTTAGAACGCAGGTAAAGTGGCTGCAAAGAGAGACACAGCAGCATTGCTGAAGATTTTGGGGTGTTTACAGCAGTTTGACGGATAAATATGAATTTGTAGCTAAATTGTCAATGGTGCCAAACAGCATTTCCCGTTGTTTACATCCTTGTTTACATCCTTGCTACATAACACAGACGCTAGACACTATACATGTATTAGATACATTTTAACAAATGAAAATACTAACAGGTTGTGGCTCGCAATCCACATCTTCGTCTATTATGGATGGAGCTGCTCCTTCTTTGAGGAGTTTTTAGCCAAATCCAGCACTGAACTGGGAGAGATTCTGGAAGTTGTCCTTTTTCAAATGTTAGCTAAATATTTATAATTCTCTGGAACACAATTAAAATAAACCCTCTACCGCATGGTGTTGCCAAATGGCAACATGATATTTATGTTAATTTCCCTGCCATTGTTTCTTTAATAACTTTTTTTTTTTTTTTTTTTGGAAAGAGAAGACCTTAGTGTAGCCAATAATGTGCTTTGGTTAAGTCCCATGAAGTTTTTCTGTTTTCACATATGTCCAAGTGTTTTTCTGTAGTGCGATTTCTGACAGTCTGACCTTTATTGTGTGTTGTTGCTAAATGCAAATGTAAACGTCAATAAAAACAAAGGATCCAATTATATCAGATCCACAAAAAAATCGGAAACATATTTATATTTGTTTTCCTAAAATTTGGACCATATGGGGCATGGCATGTGTTTGGATATAACCCAGTTGTTTGACCACTCTTTGTTATTATTGTTTATTTGTGTGTTTGCTGGAAATTAGAACTAAATTTTGAAATAGTTTTGAAAAAAATCTTTGTGCTAAACAAACAAAATTATTATGTGGGCTAATGCATGTCTTCAGTGGAGAGCATACAACACACTTCCTTATCCACAAAAAAGTGAAAGTGAAAGTAAAGGCTGAATGGAGGAGGCTCATTATCCTCCTGTTGCAGATGCTGTTTAACTGTTTTCTAAACTGTTTTGAAGTGTTCAGTTTTTCCACTTACAAAATCCATCATGTTAATAGCAAATGTGCCATGGAGCAACGAAACAGACTCTTAAAGGTATGGGATATGAGACTATGATTGGTTTATGCTTAAAACATCCATAACTCATTAAGAGAATAAGATCAACCCTGTTAGAACATGTGCCACAGCGCAGAGTGTGTTTTCCCATCTTTACAATAACAAAAGTGGATTATGACATGCCATTAATGCTTATGCACCCTGCGCTTTGAACTTTGTGCCTATATCGTTAAAATGGAGCCCTTTAGCTTTCTCTGCTATAACATTACAGTGCCTAGGACACACCCCTTCACTGTACAGGTGTATGCACGTGGTGAATGCACATAACCTGAAGACTTTATGATCTTATTAACCCTGATGTATTTTTTGTAGTCCCCAAATATTTTTCTCTGTTTTGCTAAGCTAACTCTTTAACAGCCAATATCTCCCTTTGCATTGAATCGAGCATATTACATTTAGAGATGTTGTTTATGTTCACACAGCAACATTACACAACAACTAAATTTTAAAATACTGTATGATATTTTAGTGGATCACTCCTTTAATACCTTAGTAAACATGGCAAAGAAAAAATTTTTTCAGATAAGCTCACCTGTGACGTACACATTGTTATTTAGGGAGATAACCGAATACCCCCATTTATTGTAGTTGGGAAAGTCAGGTAGCTGAAACCACTGTCCTATGAAAAAGAAAAGAATAAAACACACTCAGTTATTTCACATGTGCAGAGTATTCATGATTTTTTTCACTTGTTTTTTTAATACTACATACTTAAGGTTTGCATATACATGCTTTTTTTCACCTTTTCAACTTAAAAAGGGTCACAACTTATTTCATTTTTAAATGTTAATGTTTTCTTCCAGAACTTTTACTCAGTTTGTTTTATTCTGCTGCAAAAACAGGTCTAAAACGGTTTCATTGTGTCAGGGTGTTCCTCAGGAGTCTGTATTGGGTCCTACTCTTTTTACTATTTATATGTTGCCTCTTGGATAGATGATTTAAAAGTATGGGATATCACTATTGTAATTATTGGGCTATTACTATTGTAACCAAACAGTTCCGCCAATAGAGATGAGAATCCGAATGCAGCATCTTTAATAAAAAGCACCTATTAGGGGTTTTTGAAAATCACTTTCCATGCAGTGTGTAACCGAAAGTGAATGAAATCATCCAGCTGAGGTTTAAATCTGAAAGAGCACTTTGTTGAAACTATTGATTTTTTAACAAAATAGTCGATTCAGAGTCAAATAAATGAATCGAGTTGGGTCTGAATCTTTTGGCTGAATACATCGACACGGTACATCACCAAATATGTAGTACCGATTTCGGGAAAATGTGAACATGCCTTTCCCTTTAGATGCTAGTGGAACGCAGGGATCACAGGACTGATCATGACGCGAAGATGACGATCACTGACAGATGGAGATTCGGCTGCAGGAAATAATAGGTTAAAGTAAATTTTTCACAACAATACCAAAGTATAGCCGACCTGGTGCTGTGTTTGTTCCTGTCATTTTTCTGAATTTTGATACAATAACCTACGCTGCAATGCGGGATTTGCTGGCCGTTTACTATTAAAGGAACAGCAGAGACTATATAGAGATTATATATGGGACTTTGTCAGACGTTGACAGGGACTTTGTCAGTTACTGTTACAGTTCATATAGACCAGTTTTTTTATCCTCTGGACCATAACATGCAAGTGTAATAAGTGTAATAACCTTTTTTGTTAAAAAGGTTAAATCTTTATGGGCTATTCACATATCACATCCAAAACCACGTTGAAAATGTACTGCATACTTCTTCCTTTACAAATTTACATGCGTTTCTGAACTCGTGATCCTGTGCCATTTGTCTTTGCTATGGCTAAAATTAGCTGTTCCCCACAAGCGCAGCACAGTTAATTTTCAAAAGAGTTCAATTTTGCCACATTAATACTGAATGTGTGTCACTGTTATTACTTGGGGTTGTGGTTAAAAATAGAGTAATATGCTGATGTTTAACTGCCTTTATTGCATTCCTGCATTGGGCTCTCACATACTCTCTGCTACTTCTTTCATAGGCATGGTGGACATTTCTCGCGCTGAACCCAGTCAACCAATCACAACAGACTGGGTCATTAGACCAATCAGCGCAGATTGGCCTCACACAAAGGAATGGTTTTGGAACAAATGAATCACTGAACGAAACATATAGGAGTTTTTGGGATAATTTGGTAAAATATATGCATATTATAAGACAATGAGAGTGTTTTTTAACCCTGCTTGCATATCAGCCTGTTGATGGAGACCCTTAAAACCAAAATATGACTTTTTATAATGCAAAATAGGGGCTTTTCAACAATAGTAGTCAGGCAGGCAATGGTCACAAGCAGAAGCATACGGTAACATAAAGAGCAATCCAAAAGTGTAGTCGGGTCACAGGTGAAGAGATTGGTAGAGGTGGCTAACAGCATAAACAATACACAAGGCGAGGGTCAGGAAACACGTCAAGGAAAAACAAGACACAGAAACGCTTCGTAAAGTTAGAACAACAGGACTCAGCGACGTGTGTTTGTGGAGTGAATATAAAGTCCAGGTAATCAGTCTATGCTAAGCTACCTTAAGTGTGTGTGTGTGTGTGTGTGTGTGTGTGTGTGTGTGTGTGTGTGTGTGTGTGTGTGTGTGTGCAATCAGGGGAAATCAGGAACTTGTGTGTGTGTGTGAAGTGTATGTTGGTATTTATAGTCCTGTTAAGTGACAGATGTGTAGCCCTCCAGCGATCTGCAAGGATTAGATCACTGGTGATCCAGACACCTACGCAGATGATACCCAGATTTAACTTGATATGACATAAGAACTCTCAACCTTATCTGCTTGTTTACTGGAGGTTCAGGCCTGTGTGAAACAAAACTACCTGCAGTTAAACTGTTTAAAATCTGAAGTTCTATTGATTGGCACTTCAGCTGGTCTAAAAAGATAAAATATTTCAAAACTGACAGTAGACGAAAGCCAGATACTCCCTCAAGTGCAGGCGTGGAATTTCGGTGTGATTTTTAATGCACATCTGACTTTTAACACTCATTTTAAGAATGTTATGAAAGTAGCTTTTTGTCACCATCGGAACATTGAATGCATGAGGCTTATCCATGCTTTTTTAACATCTTGGCTTGATTGTTGCAATTCACCTTTTGCAGAACTACTTGCTAATTTGGTAAAGACGCTGTAATATGTGTAACATTCTAATAAACCCAAAACTATGGTTGGGAGGTCATTCTCAGGCTGTGAAATTGAAGCCCTCCTATTAGGATAGATCTTTTGAATGTTTTAAAAAATCTCTCGAAATCTCTTAAGTGAAGCTTTTAAGTTATAGTTTTATAGTTGTCACTGTTGTTGTGTATTGTGTTGTCAATGTGATTGTTTTTATGGAGTAATGATGTTTTATTATTGTTTTATACTGTTGCAGCGCCTGGAGTGTAAGAAAGGTTCATTACAAATAGGGCTGGGTGATATGGTAAAAAAAAAATTATCACAATATTTTTTTCATATCAGTTGATATTGGTAATTATCACGATAATTGTCAAATCTTTATTGCCTATCTATCAATTTTAAAGGATTTTCAACATACCTATCCTTTTGTGCAGCAGATTTAACACATTTTGTGAAATGTTTTAACTGTCTGACAATGTAAATAATAAAATAATAAACAAAAGAACAATCTTAATTCAGCATTTACTGTTCCATAATACACACACTTCTTAATGACTCTTACATGGCTTCCTTGTGATGAAGAGTAGGCAAAATCTGATATGTAGTGGGGAAAAAAGAAGAACGTGTTCATCAGATACTGGATTCAAACCGGGTTCATGATTGATCGGGTCAAAATATATTGCCACACGCTTTATGAGCTACTCCACTCACACTGCTATCTGTTGCGCTCTTTAGTTATGTTGTCTCTGTCAATCAAACGGTGATGGGCGGGAATCGTATAACTAGCTTATACCAACGAGGTGCACTACTTAGCCTAAATAGACACTCCAAAATCAGAATTTGCCCATAATGCCCGTTGGTTAATCCGGCCCTGCAAGAGACTCTGCTTGTTAGTTGCGCTGGTTTACCAACACTTGTTTGGGTCAGTAATTAGCATCTTCATAAGGGTGGTATTGTTTTAAATGATAAAACAGGCTTGTGGCGTTGCCTGCTTTTGATGACATGAGTCGTCTGCAGTTTGCTCTGTCATGTTGCTCTGTTTTGTGTCATATTGTGAAAAAATAAGTTGCTCCAGACTAGTAGTTATGTTTCTTGTCAACAATGTCTGTGACTGTGACAGTTTTTACCTTATTTTTTTCTTACTCCTACAAGTGCAACTAACACTGTATGGCTGTAAACTTGTACTGTGTAAATCCTATCGAACATTTATCGAACTATCATTATCATTTTATCAAAAAATATACATACTGTACCATGATAATTATAGTTATCAAATTATCGCCCATCCCTAATTACAAATAAATTTATTACTATTATTATTATTATTATTACTATTAGCTAATGTACTTACTAACAGCAAGCAATGAGCATTACTTGTTCAGCATTTATTAGTCATAGTTCAGTACCTACTAATGCATAAACAAAAAACAAAGCTATGATCATTACCATTAGTTAATGTATTATGTATTAACAAAATAGCTATGAATAAACACTGTAATAAATGTTTTATAAATTTTAAAATGCTTGTTATTTATTAATGCTCGTTAATAACTAATGTTGTTACTAAATACATTAACTAATGAATCCTTATTGTAAAGTTTTGCCAAAAGTTTTCAAAGGATATAATACAATTCTTTAAACCAGGAATTTAAGAGGATACTCTACCCAAAACAAACACCCCGATAAAGTGATTTTGGGAAAACGGTGCTTATAAATTGGGTCTAAAAGCAAAACGACAAGCTTAGCAAGCATGTCAGGAAACATCCAAACAGCAAAATGAACATCTCTCTCTGCTGTCAATTACAGGATTATTTAAAAAAATTGTATTATTAAAACTAATGACAGCCTAATACTGATTGAAACAAAACATTTTGTCAAAATAACCCTAACCCACCAGACAGTGGGATTGAGCCCAATGGATGCTTTTGGGTCCTGAAGGTTTCCTATAATGCCACTGGTATTATTCCCATTTTCTCTAGTCATGCAGCACTAACTAAAGAGGAATAATAAATAAAAAAAACATGTTCCAATGCACAGAGACACCCAATCTTTAAAAAATACCTATTCTGTAATCAGTTAAAGGGGGCATATGCACAGCTAGTGTTTTTCAGCCAATGATAAACTTCCTGTAAAAAGTTTTTTATGACTATTTTCAATCTCATAAGGTTCCTTTAAGCAGGATTGATGTTATGTAATTAAAAGACAATCAGTTAAGCATTCTTTTATTTTGTTTAAATGACATGAAAGACCATGCAGACACAAGCACCATCAGGGACAGCAGGCTAGTGCAGAAACTCTATTAAAAATACTGGGATAAAATACATTTCAATATTTTAAAGACAATGGCGTGACAGTTCACCGGAGGCATCAAATATTAAGCATGGTTTCTATGCTACATTCATTCTTCCATGTCGGGGTGCCACAACAAAATTCATTCAGCCGAGCTCCATTACAGCTTCTCATTCAAAACATTCAGTTGTTGTTATTTTTTATAGCTGGTTATACTCGCACCAAAACGTATTAAAAGGTAAGTGAATTATAACATCGCAAACTTTTCTGCAATCATAGTAGTGCTGTGTGTTATTTGTTTAACCCTTTAAGATGACATGCTGACTGACTGAGGCCCCGTGTACACTAGTGCGTTTTAGTTTTAAAACGGCGTTTTAGAATGAAAACGGTCAGCGTCCACACTAGCGTTTCACCCAGTGTTTCTGAACAGCTCTTCGTCTACACCAAAACGACTGAAACGCACATCATGTGACCACACACACACACTCTGGCATGCGCTGCAGCATATCTAGCCAGATGAGACCTGAGCTCGTTGGACTGCTCATCATGGATTTCCCGCTGGATCTAATCTCACTATATTTGTTAAACGTGATATTTCATTCATCTTGTTGTCTTTGTCTAATGGCATATTCCTCGACTTTGGTCTTTTCAATCTATTACTTGTTCTCAGGTAACATGTTTTGGCTAAGCGCAAATAATGTAACCACGTACATTCTGTATATTGACTCATTGCTTGCCTTTATTTCCTTTAATATATAAACTTATTGTTTGTTTTACTTTTAATAATGGCCATTATTCATTATTAAAAACTGATATTCAGCAAAAGAGGGCATGTTTCGTATTTTCAATGAAAATGAAAGGAGGCAGTGACGTTATAGGCTCCGTCTTGTTATAAGTATCCACATAGTGAAGATGACGCTCATATTTGCAGCACTACGCCTCAACATTTCTGCTGTCTGCTAAGTTGTTAATATCAAATGAAAATAGGCAGTTCCTTAAATCATGTTTTCATTTTATTGTTGAGAAAGTTAAACAACATAACGAGGGTGTTGTGTTATAAGTATACTGTTCCCTTTGAAGATTTACCGGACATGTCCTAGTGAGTTAGTTTTCCATATCAAACTTGTGAAGTCTCAACTTACAAGGAGAGGATGCGAGACTGAACTATGTGTGTAGGCAACTTAATATTGAGGAAAAGCCAAAATCAGGTAGGCGATGGTCTGCAGCCCCGCCTCTGTTTTCAGATGTCTCCGTTTTTCTCCATCCACACTGAGACAGAGCAGCAGTGTTTTAGAATGAAAACGGCCTCTTCAGCGTTTCCAAAACGCTCCGTTTTTGGCGCTCAAAAACTCTGGTGTTACTGTGCACGGATGGCGTAACCGTAGCAAAACTTATGAGTTTTAAAACGAAAACGCATTAATGTAAACAGGGTTTGACTGACAGGGCTGCGCGATGCGTGAGGGCAACAAACACGACGTAGCTTTCAGTAATGATGAACAGTTTCCATAATTATACTTTATAGATCAAGGTCTATGGTTCTGCACACAATTACTTTATCTTTCTGAACTTAAAACCGTCTCACTTTTCTTCTGCACTCATTAATGCCGCTTTGTAGGTCTATTGGAGACATTCATAAATGCAAATCTAATAAATGTTAGAGACATACTCGTTAGATAAACGCACTAAATCATAAATCAGCAGCGTTTATTTGTGAGCACACAAGAAAATGTGTGCCTGAGCATATTTGAGAGGGAGTGCAAGAACTCTTGTGCATGAACAGATGAAATTGGCGCTCAAGCAAAAAGATTCGCATCCTCGAAATACATGAATGAGATCTTGACTTGTAATACTGCGTCACAACATTTGTCATTAAAATAACACCATAGGTAGTTGAAAGATCTGTGCCGCAGCTGGAGAAAACCCTGATTAAGTGTTTAACATTACAATCGTCAGTTAAACTTGTCCTTACCAAGTTTTGGGTTATAGAAACCACAATTTCTAGGATGCAACCTTCCATCTCTGTTCTCATCTTCATCCTCGTCTTCATCATCTGAATCGTCCAGCGAGCGACCACCCATCACAAATAAAACCTCTTGTTGGTTGAAAGCATCCTGAGTGGCTCTCTGCTCAGTCTTTCCATCTCCCGTCAATTGTCGCTTCTGAAGAAGAGGAAAAAATATCACGTTATAAAACAAATACATTTTTCTAGTTTGAAAATTTGTCTACAGTATATAAACAGATAAGTTCCAACCTCTCTACATATCCTCTCGACCAGCTCTCTGGATTCTAGTGAGTTCTGCACCAATGGCTCCTTAAGCAAGTTCTCTGTGAGGTAGGATTCTGAAAGGAGGGAAAGCTTAGCCAAACTCAACAATTCTCGCAAATCACAGATCCGACTGTCTTTACTATGCCTGACCCATGATACAACTGCCTCGGCACATGAGCGGTCGTCTCTTAGGTGCAGATCTTCGTCCTTCAGGCAGGCCACCAGTCTGTCTTTCTCCAGCTGCAAAAACTCCTCATGCTGTTTCACTGCTTCAAAGTTTTCCAGAAGGAAGCTCCACGCTTTGGCAACCACTTCAGGGCAGCCATGGATCTCTCCAAACTCAAGAATTCCCAAGCAATTTGTGGCATCAATCTGGTGCTGCAAATAGCGACAGCACACACTGCGGACGGTGTGAAACTGGAGTTGGCTGGATGTGCAAATGAGTCCCTCCACATTGTTTTTGTTGATGGTTAGTTTCCCTGTATAAGCAAAGTCCAGCAGGGATGACAACACATCCGGATCTACATCGTGAAGCTCTACACGAGCAGCAATGCTCTCAATGAAATCTCCAGAGAACATGGAATGGAAATAATGGCTGCAGAGTGCGAGAATTCCTCGGTGACATGGGAAATCTCGTCCGCCGGCACTTAAGGTGACATCCACAAATTTGGGTTGGGAACAGAGAGAGCGCAGGCCCTCTAAGATGCTCCCTGGATGTGAAGAGAGGCAGAAGTCTAGGTCGTCTACATTACACACCATGACGACACTTTGACCTTTGGCCTTAATGGATTCAGGTCCGAGCAACAGATGTTTTCAGTGTTTATCTACATAGGACAAGACAAATGGGTATAATCAGTCACATGCAATCTGATTGCGACATTCATGATCACAGCAGTTTGGAGCCTCCTATGACTCAAGGACAAATTTTCAAGCCTTTCTGCTTGGTAACAGAAGATTTCAGAAACAAATCGGAAGAGAATGAAGTCATGTTAGCACATCAATACAAGTCAAATTATCAGACGATTATTGCCAGAGTTAAAACAGGTTCTTGCCAAAGACAATATATCTGATAGGCACACTGGGAAAGTGTGATTCTGAGAATTAAACTTACTACTACCCCTCATTTCCTTGCCTGTGTGAAAGTTTGCACAAAAATCTAATTGGCAAAGCAACAGACGATGTTATACAAGAACAAAATAGAACAAAAATATAGTCATGATGATTATTCTAACAGTATTGAAATATAATGTAATTGAGTATTTTAGTACAAAGTTCTGTGATCTTGCTTCAAGCAAAAACAAAACTTAAATAAATGTCTTGAATATTGATAAAAAGTAGCTTTCAGTGCTCAATATACAGTAGTCAACACTTGAAGTGATTTAAAAAATGTTTTCAAAATTGTCCTAGGACAAAAATGAGTGTTGTTCAATAGCTTTAAGAAAACTCTGATAAAAAATAATGATCCACTTCAAATGTGGACAACTGTATTTAGGTAACACTTTTGAAAACGTTAATCTTCAATAGTGTACAAATGTGTCACTTAAAGTTTCTGTTCTTTAAATAATATTTAAAAAGACAAGAAAATGTCTGAATTAAACTTACCAGCTCTTGAATGAAAGAAGAAATCGTACATTATTCACAGTGCTTGTTTAGAAGTCAGTCTATTTTGTTGTTGCCGTTTCATATGGGGGACACATCGTCATCTGCACAGTCACTGAGACAGCATGCTTGTCTTTCACACTGCTATTTTTAGGCCAGTCGTTCAAGGAGGGGGGAAATACTCAGATTTAAAATAGTTCAGTTAAGCTCCCACCTGCTCTTAAAGAGATACACACGACTCTATGTGCAACAGTAAGCAATCATATGATCATTTATTTTACTCAATCGTTTAAATAGGCAGCCTCCAATACTGGTGCAAATCAAAACATATCAGCCTCTGTAAGTAAATGTCAAATTCTTAGTAAGTAACAAAAACTGAACTGAAGTTATTTAAATCATCGCATACTGATAATAAATAATCAGAAAAGAGTAACAAATATCAATTTATGGCAGTCTTCCATTTTGCACTCCTGGAAAATTGGAGAATAAATGGCAAAATGATGCCTTAAAGGTGCAGCATGTAGGATTTACACCTAGAGGTTGAACTAGGTTTTGCAATCCAAATTCAAAATATTGGATAGGAATACATTTCACCTGGCCCCTCCTCCTCAGACATGAGTCACACAAGTTGCCAGATTGACAGCACAAGCGTGTCTGAAGATTGAACCTTACAGACTGCTGATCAGTTGTTTACGTTTGTAATATTATAATTTTTGACTACATAAAAACCATCCCATACGGATTTTTATAACTCTGAATCTGTATCTCATTTTGGAGGTAGCTACTGCCCTCTAGAAGTCATATTTTTGGCTGCGCCTGCAATTATTGAGGCAGCCTTCATGACCGAAATGAAATACTATGTGGGTTCCACCAATGCAACCTTGGGTGCTAAATTATCATTGGGTAAACTTGTAGTGGGTGGAGTTATACAGCCCAAAACAAAGACAAACATTCTGACGAAAGTATTGTTTTTTAGATAAACAAGAATGTTCACGTAGCATGTTCCTTAAATATCTGCAAACTATTATCGTATTATTATGATTTACAAGAGTCAAAAACTCACATACAGCACCTTTAAATGCCACAGCTGTATAAATATTGCTACCAGTCAATTCTAAATCAAATCCCCCCAAAATAAATTTTTAAAGATAAGAAATCTTTATGTACACCCCCACACCACCCAAACAGGCTTACTGTCATTCTTCAAAATCAAATATCTCTGCCTCCTTTTCCTTCCAGAACGCAAAACTACGATCAATATATTTGCAAATCTCCTCATTAGTCAAACTACTAATATCTGCATTACTTCTGAGCACATCACTCTCATCTGGAGTGGGCGTCTGTACGATGACTTTAGGCACACGCCTAGTTTCTACTACTGTGGTCTGTTCTGAATGTTCAAGCTCTGGTTGGCCTGATCCATCTCCGAAGAACTTTACTTTAATGTCCTCAAATCCATCCTTCCATTCCCGGTTTCCAGCCTCAATGTCCTGAATTACAGCCTTGTGAAAATCCCGGACAGTCTCCCAGGTAAAACGGCCCACATGATCGAACACTTCAAAGCACAAGAGGTGTCTCATTTTTCTCTCATCCGGTGGCAAATCCAGCTCCAGTATGTGAAAGTAGCCAAGCATGAAGAGATCAAGTGTCAGGGTGTCGTAGTCGATGGGAGATCCATCCACACGAGGCAGGAACTGCTCAGGTGAGTAAATTGCCTGTTGTCGGTTGAGTCTTCGGATCTGCCTTGATGGGACAAATGAGATCATGCTTCTCCAGTTCCCAATCATCTTATTGATGGCACTTCTCTGCTTGAAAAAGTGCCCCAGTTTACCATTCTCCATGGTCCTCTTCTGAGAGATATCCAAGCTAGTTTTACGCTCACACTTGGGCTTCTTTATTTCCAGTGAATCAACACTTTGTTTCCTCTGAGCATTTCTTACGGTTACAGTATAAGCAGACTTCTTCCAGTGACCCAAGAACAACACCACAATACGTTCTTTTCTCAGGGTTGTACTTTCCATGGCATCACTGATGACATAGTCGAAAGATGTATCATCTTCATCAAGATCAGCCTCCGTTCTTTGATCTTGTTTTTGAGAGTCCTCATCAAAACCATTCTTAACTGGTTCTTGGACTTGTTGAACCAATGATCCAACCCTCATTAAATCCTCCAATGAAGAATCATTTTGATTCTCAAAGTTGGACTTCAGGTTTCTCACAGAGACCCCAAATTGGTGAATCTCATTTTCTATCTTTTCCCTCCTTCCTCTGTTGGTTGCTTGCCTCTCTGAGGCCTGAGAGAAGACATTCACAAGCTCCGTGTTTGGCATTTTGCAGTAAGGCTGATCTGTAAGGTTTGTCATAAGTAGTGACATACTCTTCACAATGCCTGAAATACGGTTGCACCAAACAGGTAAAGGAGTCTGCGTAGCGTTCTTGTATTGGGTGTTGACTGTGATGTTGACAATGGGTGCTGGGAGAATGTTGCGTAGTTCTTCAGCTAGACGAGCAAGTTCCATTTCATAGCCCTCGCAGTGCTTCTGCATGGAGACACTCTCAATTTGCCTCTCTAGATAGATGAGGTCATCCTCTGTTAGAAGTTCTCCAAATGGACCAAGGATGGCATTGTGAGCCTGGGAGAACCTCCAACTGTCCATCTTTGCATGTCTATTACCATTCTCCTGTTGAATATCAATTAAGTTAAAAACAAGAGTTGATAAAGTTACAGTCAGAACAAAATCTCAGATTTACCGAGCTATGTACTTAGAAGATTACTGGTGCAATATTTGTTGCTCACCTTAATTCTTTGGCTTTCCTGGTCAAATAATCTGGCCTGTAGCTGTCGTACCATCACCTGTCTCTTCCATTCTGCTATAGGTCTGCCCTTTTCATCATGCATGGGCACCAGGTAATCAATGTCAGACAAATTAGCCTCCTCTGTCGGTAAGACCACCATTTTATTCTAAAACAAAATAGCATGACAAATTATATACTTCAGTTAGTTCCCTTAAGCTGTCAAGTACACTTAAAACAAAACCCTCACAGAAATGCTTGGCTAGAAAAGGGTTAAGTATATTGTTGAAGTTTTTTAAGGGAGTTGTATTCTGGTTTCTTTTTATACATATACATTTT
Organism: Danio rerio; assembly: GCF_052040795.2. Classification (NCBI taxonomy): domain Eukaryota; kingdom Metazoa; phylum Chordata; class Actinopteri; order Cypriniformes; family Danionidae; genus Danio; species Danio rerio. The sequence goes on along the minus strand of NC_141026.1, from coordinate 29,581,817 downwards.
GGATGCAAGATTGTGTTGAGCAATTAACAATTGTAACAGTGACCAAGGTAGAGACCAACAGTGACCAAGGTAAACATGGAAGATGGTGACTTCCTATATCACTGAAAAGTCTGAATGGCCAAAATATCTAATAAACAAATAGTAAGGTACAAATTTATGCATTAAACCTTAACTATTATTCCCAGTTTATGGTGCAGCATTTAAGCTTAATTTAAACTGCACTGGCTAAAATTAGGGACTGTATATAAAATCTTTGAATCTCCTGAATACATCACATTGAAAGAAATAAATAAATAATGGAAGTCAATTGCGTGTCCAATGCAAATTTACTAACTGAAAATGCCAAATCAGCTGTCAATCCAGATTTCGTAAGGCTGGCAATAGATTTAACATCTCCAAGTTTCATTTCTCCCATCAGCAGTTTCCCTTTCTCTGGTACTGGTTTACTTGCAGGGGTACTGGAGCTAAGGTTCTTCACCACTGCAATGACAATGAGAACAAGAACATCATTTTCTTACTCTCATCTGTTTTCAGTTATGTTCTGATCATATTCACACAGACTGATTACCATTACTCATTGAATTGGAATTAAGTCATCAAGTGAAATTAAAAAGGATGAGTCAATAGAGACAGCAGTGCCCACAAATTTCAGTCATGACTGCAGAACCATACAACAGCACAGGGGTATGAAACAGACGCATCAGGGCTCTCTTACCCGTAGTGGCCAAGTGAACATTCTGGAAAGTCTTCCCATGTGAGGTAGAAGATGGATCGGTGACTGAGGGTGTAGTGGTGGATTTGGGTGGAGAAGGTGAAAGAGATGCAGGGGGGTAGCGAGCTTGAGGGGAATCTTCAGTCTCAGGGTGCTGGTGGGGTTAAAATGAAAGTGAACTGAATGTCAGCAGATGTAACAGTGAATACCCTAATAGTCCTAATACCCTAAAGTACACTTTCAAAGGAAGAAAATATGCACTTAATTGTCCTGTTCCAAGATCTAATGGAACCCAATTGATGAAACATTTTAAGGCATAACTTGAGTCACATTTTAAAGCACAACACACTTTGTTCATTGGTAAGTATTAGGGATGGGAATATTCCCAGATTCATTTGAAGCATCAGTATACAATGTGTGCATTGAATACAAGTTGTTGTTTAAATTGCAATGCATAACATATTTGCATTGGAATAAATCAATTCATGCATTGTACTTTTATTGTTTAAAAGTAGGGTTGGGTACCGAAAGCCTGTGCCATTATGGCACTGGTAGCTAAGTAACCGGTTTGAACCGCACCTAATCCTCATGAATTTCGATACCTAATTCCTAACATAAGAATTCTAACATAACAACATAAAGCAGATACTTTGCAAAACATGAGGGGGTTTTCTTCTATAGCAAAATACACAGCAAAGAGCTCAGTTGAAAAAAATAAACCCAAGATGTGGATAAAGATAAGCCAAACCAAAGACTATACAATACACAAGACACGTCACTCGTATCTTTTTGAGGTCAATATGGTGACTAAAGCCCTGCCTACTAATGCCTTAAAGGGACTTTGGCCAAACTGAATTAACTAAAAAAAGTTTAGTGTTTTTGAAACGGATCATAAATGTTACTTTATATTTCAGTAGACTGTTTATTTTTATTCTTATTAGGGTACTTCAAAGTGAGCTAAGTATCCTAATGTCAAAAATGCAAGTGAGTCATTCACATACAGCAGGAACTGAAAGACTAGTCAAGATAGAGGCAAAGATAAATCCAGCAATGTACAGAGACATCCTGAATGTAAACCTGCTTCATAGTGCTCTTGATCTCAGACTAGGGCAACGGGCTCATCTTCCAGCATTACAATGACCCAAAGCACACCGCCAAAATATCAATGGAGTGGGTTCACAACAACTCTGTGAATGTCCTTGAGTCCAGCCAGAGCCCAGACCCAAATCCTATTGAACATTTCTGGAGAGATCTAAAAATGGCTGTACACTGTCGCTTCCCATCCAACCTGACAGAGCCTGTACTGCAAAGAGGAATGGCCAAAAATCCCCAAAGACAGGTGTGCCAAGCTTGTAGTATCATATTCAAAAAAACTCGAGGCTGTAATTGCTGCCAAAGGTGCATCAACAAAGTTTTGAGCAAAGGCTGTGAATACTTATGTACATGTGATTTGTTATTTCACATGGTCATTATGGGGTATTGTGTGTAGAATTTTGAGGAAATACATGAATTTAATCAATTTTGGAATATGGCTATAACATAAAAAATGTGCAAAAAGTGAAGCGCTATGAATACTTTCCAGATGCACTGTATATACATTTTGGAGGTGATAAGATTTCAAAGGTGAACAAAAGGACCTTTGCTGAAATCAAACAACTCACTAAATTTTGAAAAGAACAAATAATAGGATTTGCCACTGATACAGTATTATTTTTCAGAAACTAACAAGACTCACCTTGAGTCTGTCCATGTCTGTATTAGTGATCTGTCTGTAATAATCAGAGCTGGTTTGCCGTAACACCGCTGGTTTCTCTCTAAGCTCTTCTTCTATTGGACAGCTTTCCTCCAGAGGCTGAGCAGCTGGACAGAGCTGCAAAACAAAGAGCTTATATCATCATACAATATTTACCAATTCAGGTAATGTGCCATCAAAACAAATTATTTCTAGTAGACCCGTAAGGCAGTGGAATAAATCCCCAATTACTGCCATTTGATCTTCTACACAGCATAATATCACAATCATACACATGAAAAACAGCCATTTGCGGTCTTTCTTTTGAGCAGCGCTGTGGTCCGTGCAGGCGATATGTGAGCATTACTGTAAGAGGGGCCCTAGCTGGGGGGCAAAATAGTTGTACCTGAGCCCAACGTCTAGATCCCACTTTACCAGAGGGAAAATGCAGAGTATATGGAAACATTTAGATCACTGCTGATGAAACTGTAATATCCTAATGGACTCCATGCAGAATGCATATCAAATGTGACTCTCAAAGGGCTCTCCGTGAAACACACACACACACACACACACACAGAGCATCAAAGGGAACACTGATATGCCGCAGCATGCTATTTTGCTTTGTCTCTGTGAGGTGGTCCTCCCAATTTCCTTTTGCACGGCACTTTGATGTCCAAACAGCACGAAATGCACTGTGACACGGCTTGGGCAAAGGCAGGAGTACATTTCCCAGAACTTGTACAATTGGTAAATAGATAAACTTTGGGAGGGATAAAATGTGGGTATTTGGGGCAAAACTACATTAGCGAATCTCGTTCCTTCGTGACCTTTGAGCGGCAGTTCAGTTCCTCACTCACAGTCAGGATGCATCTGTGTCTGCGTGAAGGTTTAATCAAAGCCAGTGGACACCATGGCACATTTGGTTTCTATCAACTATCATATTCTATGGCTTAGGGAGTGGATGCTGGAGCAACATGGTCCTCCTATCCTCTTTTCTTCCTCATGGGCCACACAAAGACTGATAGAGAGAGTGGGACTTTTTTGGGATAGTTCACCCAAAAAAAAAGAAAATTTCTCACAACCCTCAAGTGGTTGTAAACATTTATGAGTTTCTTTCTTCTGTTAAACACAGAATATGTTTTGAAGGCGGTTGAAAACGTGTAACCCTTTACTTATATAGCAGGACAAACAGATATGGAAGTCAATGCATTTCCGAATATCTTCTTTTGTGTTTAACAGAAGAAACAAATACAAACCGGTTGTGTCAAGTGCAAGGAGAGCAAATCATTTCATTTTTGGGTAAACCATCTCTTTACAGCAATTTAGATAATGTCCTTTATCACTGATTGCAGAACAAAAATATCACTCGGATATAAAAACTAGTACCAGAGTATTATAATATTATGTTAGTGGGATAACACAGAAAAGAGACTGGGGAATATTTCTCAATGTTCTGTTCTAGCATGTGAAATGAAATTATTGGGAGGAGGGGGGGAGAAAAAAAGGGGAAAAGAACCGGAACACTACAAATATGTAGGCCTACAGAGTTTGTATAAGGTCTGCTAAGGTTAAACGCTCCCCATATATCTCTGCTTTCTAGTGGAATTCAAGACCACACACTTGTGTTGACATGCAAGCGATACATTTTATGTTAAGTCACATTTACACCTTCAGTTAAAATGCCTGATGAGCATGTTTGACAGCTCTTGAATTTAGAGGATTGAGTGAAAACAGTCTATAAAGTCTAAAGCAGCAAATCCTATAGGTTAAAGTGAAGGTTAAGAAAAAGATTTGAAGATTGTATTCTTTCTACTGTTTGCTAGCTGCTTTATTAATACAATAAATTATCCTGCCTGTAAAACTAATATTTTGTCAAAAATTGTTACACCTAAAGGATTCAAAGATCATTCATTAGATTTAACTTTTTTTTTTTAAGTAAGAGTTTGAAAATGTATTTGGGTTGAATTTAAACAAACAAATTAAGTTAAAAAGACTACATTTAATTGATTGAAATTCAACCCATTAAAGTTGTTTGCAAAAGTTTTCTCTTTTTTTTGTGATCGTGTTTTAGCACATTTCTTTTAGTTTATTTTAGAGACTAATTAGTTTGTCTCTAAATCTTTGTAATTTTGACAATTGGCTTGAAAAAAAAAACGAATAGTTTTATAACTTTGAAACTTAATGTTTATAAACACTAATATCACAATAACAGTTTTGCCTGCAGTCTACGCATAATTATGAGTATATTTTGGTGTGGCTTTAAATGACTTTTGGTTCCTAAAATGGCATTTAATAAGTATCATAAAATAAGACTTCTTGTAATGACCAGAAATTTATAACATTTATGTACCTCTAAAGATTACCCTGTGGTATCATACAGGTTAAAGGGGCTAATAATTTTGAACTTAAAATAGTTTTTAAAAAAAATTAGAAACTGCTTTTATTTTAGCCAAAATAATTATTTCTCCAGTATATATATATATATATATATATATATATATATATATATATATATATATATATATATATATATATATATATATATATATATACACATTTATATATATATATATATATATATATATATATATATATATATATATATATATATATATATACATTTATATATATATGTATATATATATATATATATATATATATATATATATATATATATATAGATAGATATATATATATATATAGATATATATATATATAGATATATTATACTGTGAAAATTTACTTGCTGTTTAACATCATTTGAGAAATATTTTAAAAAGAAAAAAGTAAATAAAAATCAAAGGGGGGCTAACAATTCTGACTTCAACTGTATTTATAATAAGAGCCCATTGAGAAAATTCTTAGTTTATATGGTATATATATATATATATATATATATATATATATATATATATATATATATATATATATATATTGGTATATATATATATATATATATATATATATATATATATATATATATATATATATATATATATATATATATATATATATATATATATATAGTTTTACCAGTCACATTGCAGGATTAAATTGTTTATTAAAATATTAAAAGAATAAATAAAGAAATAAAGAAATAATTATTTTTTAATAATCTATTCAATGATGCCCATGTCATGTTTGATTGTTCAATTTCTATACCTGGATATTGTAAGACCATAAAGCACTGTTTATTTCAGTTTTATCTTTGCTCTGTTGTATTTATATATGCTTGTAATATATTACAATTTATGCAAATGCACTGCATAAAAAAAGACTCGATCATTTTAATCCATGTATATGAATGAATTAATTCCAAATACAGCTATTCAATTTACCTGGTAAAATTATATTCATAATTTTTTTCCAATATTGTGCAGCCCTATTTTATAATATAAATTATAAATAAAATTTTGTCTAAATTTCACATAATATTTAGACCATATTATTATTTAGACCAATTTGTTTTAGAAACTGGTCAGAATAGCATTGTTTTCATTGGTTGTGATTAAACATTGTGATAAAACAGGGTTATTACACGTTTTCTTAAATTGTTTGAAAAGAATAAAATAAAATAAAAATCACCATTAAATGAAAAAAAGCACTTTTTAATGCAAAATGCTCTCTGAATGACAATGTTTTTTTTTTTTTCAAAATTAAAATTGGAAGAAATAAAATAAGCAGCTTACAGAATAAAACAAATAAAATAATTTTATTCAAACATTCATTTATTAATTCATTTTCTTTTCAGCTTAGTTCGTTAATTAATCCGGGGTCGCCACAGCGGAATGAACTGCCAACTTATCCAGCATATGCTTTACACAGCGGATGCCCTATCAGCTGCAACCCATCTCTGGGAAACATCTATACACACTCATACACTACGGATAATTTAGCCTACCCAATTCTCCTGTACCGCATGTCTTTGGACTGTGGGGAAAACCGGAGCACCCGGAGGAAACCCATGCAAACGCAAAGAGAACATGCAAACTCCACACAGAAACGCCAACTGACCCAGCTGAGGCTTGAACCAGCTACCCTCTTGCTGTGAGGTGACAGCAATACCTACTGCGCCACCTTGTTGCCTTACTCAAACATATAACTATATCTTGTAAATTGAGAGAGACATTTTTTTTTTCAAGTGGTCTAATATACACATGTAAAACAATTATAGGTCACACTTTATTTTGATGGTTCGTTTGTTGAATTTAAGTTACATTACATCTACATGGGAACTAATTCTCGTTAGATTATAAGTAGACTGTTAGGTTGGGGTTAATGTAAGTTGATGTACTTGCAAAGTTTCTTAGTTATGTCTGTTGAAGGAACAGTATCAACAGATATTAAGCAGACAGTCTACTAATACTCAAATGGACCATCAAAATAAAGTGTTGCCATCATGTGTTCAGCAATGAGAGTTTAAAAGCCTTAAAATGTACCATTATTATCTAGTACAGAGAGACTACATGTAACCAACAACACTTTAAATCAGAAAAAAGCATCAAAGTTTGGTTCACATTAAAAGCAAATCCTTCGAATGAAGTCTGTTTTGAAACTAAATGTCATAAAGACTACCAACAGTATTGTAAAACAATACAAATACTTCAAAGACATGTTGTTCTCAAATACAGCCATAATCGAAATTTGACTGAAAATAACAAACTGCATCAGTTCTACAAACACAACAGGTATAAAAACATCTTACTTACAAACTAGCGTCCTCCTAAATACAGTTGATATCCAGCAAGCAGCGGCTGATCACTCCGTGTCACCAGAGAGTGACACACATTCTGAACACCAAACCCACAAATATCTTGACTCCATCTACACCGTCTCAACAAGTGACCATGGCCCAACAGACAATAAACAATAAACTCTGATAGCAGAATGCACTTAATAATTTACACAGTGGATAGAGTAGCCGGCAATGTCACTAATGAACAAAGCAATGGGCACATGCGAACAAGCCAACAGTGTGATCTAAAACAGGCAACACTGACAAAACAAAAAAAGAAAAAAAAGCAGACAGAGAGAATGGATGTCTTTTGTTTAGATGTTGGTGGTTTTGCCCCCAATTTTCTCTCTTGACACCATTTAAACTGGGATGTGACCTTACACGTGTCAACACCAATTAATAGAAAGAGTGTTATCAAGTGTTGTTCTGAATGACAGATTTGCATTTGTTTAATAATTCACGACCTGGAAAAATAGGTGACAATGTAATCAGGTCAGTTCATTTATTCTTTCCAGCATCATGTATTCAAGTGCACGCAAGAGTCAGCACGCAGGTGGCCTACATATTAATTTATTCAAATCAAGCAAAATCTAATTATTTAAATGTATAATGTGAAAAGTAAAATGAACGATTGATCAAAACAACATACAGGGGAAAAAAACATTATTAGAAGCCCTTGGAGACACTTGATTGAAAAGGTCAAATCAGTAGTTTGATAATTTCACTGACTTTTAAATAAAAGGTAAATCACAATTGATATTTATCAATGTGATTGATTATATATTAGGTATTCGTGTTAAATGTATGGTAATCAGTCTAATATGGTTCACTTGTCTTCAAGTATTAATTATAAAAGCAGAACACATTTGTGATTTTTAACATTCTGTAAAAAAAAAACTAGAAACAAAGAGTATTACTAGAAACTAGAAAGGAAAAGGAATTTTTGATAAGGGAAAAAAAACATGTTGAAAACAAATGTGCTTTTGACTTTAATCTAGGAACACTGCAAAATAAACAAATAATACTTGCAAAATATAAAAGATTTTCTATTAATCAAATATCTTCACATTCTCTGGTCAGAGGTCACTAAACTGAACCAAATGCAATGCCTCCATCATTCCGACATGTATAAAATTTACTGGACAATGCATCTCCCTGACCACAATGTGATGGTGGATTGAAGTAAGAAGGTTGGCTCTGATTATTTGGCCAAATTCAGTGTATGGCTGTGTTTCCATTAAGTTATTAGAGCAGCTGACTGTAGTATTGGTAACCAAGCAACCAACACTTGACAAGGCAAGTATAGACCATTATGAGGGATGTTAACAAAACCAATGGTCCCAATGTATTCCTGTTTTACATATATATTTTTTTTACTTCTATAGCTTCCGAGAATCCAAAAAAGAGCCTCATACTGATAAATAATGTTATAATAACGGTTTTAACATTAAGTTATTATTGAATTCTTTTTACAGTTATGAAATAGTTTGACAACAAGCAGTTCATATGTTCATAGGCCAATGACATGTCCACATTGAAATGGTCTATGATAGAGTCTTGTGAGTGTGATGATGACTATGGCAGAATTGATTTGGCAAATGTGTTTCTATCTTCAATTATTCACTCTAACTCTTTTTCGCACAAGACCAAAATCACCTAAAGTGAGTGGAAAAGCTTTATTTACAAATAGATTAAATTTGAAATTTGGTGTTTCCATTACTCATTTCTCACGCAGTATTTCAATGCACATTAACACAAAGTGTTGGAAAACTCATTGAGTGTTACCAGTGTCACCTACCACCTAAAAGTAAGCAGCTAAAGGTAGTGAGGATCAATAATGCTATGGTTGCATTATACAGTACCTGACAAAAGGCTATCCAAGATTTAGGAACAACAAATAATAACTTGACTTCTAGTTGATCATTTAGTATCAGTAGTGGCTTATATAAAAGGTAAAGGCCTCTAGATTACACTTAATAATAGTTAATAAAATATGATCATGCCTTGATTATTAATATTTAATTAGGACAGTAAGGTCTGACTTTACTTAGACAAAATTCTTGTCAATCAACAGAAATAATGTACAGCATAGAATATAACGTCATGGTGCAGTGGAAAAAGAATAATATTGTGTATGACTTCTATGAGCTCGGAGGACTGCATCCAGACATCTCTGCAATGACTCAAATAACTTATTAATAAAGTCAACTGAAATGGCAAAGAAAGCGTTCTTGCAGGACTCCCAGAGATCATCAAGATTCTTTGGATTCATCTTCAAGGCCTCCTTCATCTTACCCCAGACATGCTCAATAATGTTCATGTCTGGTTACTTGGCTGACCAATCCTGGAGCTTGACCTTTAACTTCTTTGCTTTTAGGAACTTTGATGTGGAGGCTGAAGTATGAGAAGAAGCGCTATCCATCTAAAAAATTTGCCCTCCCCTGTGGTTTGTAATGTAATAGGCAGCACAAATGACTTGATGCCATCCACTCTGCAGATCTCTCGTACGCCTCCATACTGAATGTAACCCTAAACCGTGATTTTTTCTTTCGCTATTGGAACCATGTAGGTTCATTCATCAGAAAAATCTACCTTCTGACACTTTTCCAAAAGATCAACTGAAAGTCAATTATTATTTGCTGCTTTTACTAATGGGATTGACAACAAGACTTTTGTCAGGTAGTGTACAATCAATAAAGATAAGATCACACATGAGCCCCAATGACATATTTGAATACACAAAGTAGCATGCACATATTTAAAAAAAGGCTCCTTAATGACCACAAAAGGCTAGTTGTGGTCCTTAGTGATTAATAAAATATGTCAAATGCCAGTGACACTTTTTAGGTAAAACAAAACCAGCCAAAACAGAATTAATTTCTGTTTGAAATGTTACAGGTCAATGTGTGATAGGACGATGCTCAGTTTGCTGAGGCTGAAGATAATAATACTTTTCTAAATATTCTTTAGTTTCTAGACTCTGTAGTGAGTAGTTGTTAAAAAATCAAAAATCACCAAGGACTACAGGTCTGTAAAAATTATTTTGTGTGTGTGTGAAGAAACACTTTAAAGCCTGCATGACCCAAACATTGCTGAGATTTTTATTTCAGGATGTTGAAATAATTCCAATTGAAACAAAAATTTAAGTAGGGGGCAAAGCTTTCTTTTTACGCATCATTCCCTCTTAGCAAACTAACGGTATGAGAGACTTGGTTAAGAATACTGTTGCTGAAGCCGTCAAACTGACATCAGAGAAGGACTACAACTCCAAACAGATGCAAAAGGCCAGTCTTTGACTGAAGATTGCCAAACAAACATTCTTTTTAGTGGATTAACTTGCAGAGATTCATTGTTCACCTAAAGAATAACAATGAGTACTAAATGTTTTGTAAATGTTTATCTCACATGGAATTTAAGGAACAATAAATATTTTTGATATTGCAATTAGCGAGACTTTGTCACAGACAGTGTGTAAAAATAATAAGAAGAATTAAGGCTGCGCAATATTTTGTTTTGCTACGATATAAATACAATTTCACCAGATTAATTGAATAGCTCTTTTTGGAAAGATTTCAACACAGCACATTCACTGGGGTGATCAAGTCTTTTTCTATGCAGTGCATCTGCATCAAATATAATTACAAGCATATAAATAAATATGATAAACCAAACCAAACCAAAACCAAACCAAAAATAAAAGTTAAATAAACAGGTTTATAATTTTTTCAGGTAGTCTAACAGTATTCATAAAGGACAATTGAACAAACAAACGTAAAATAGCATCATTGTATAAACAATTTTATACAATTACATAAAAATATTATTTAACGATATCTTTATGTTTTCTGCGATGAGTCCTGCGATGTGACTATTGTGGATGCACACATTGCGATATTGATGCTCAAATGAATGTTCAGTCCTAATAAAAATACATAATAATAATAATAATAATAAATCAAAATTTACTGCCTTAGAATAAAAAGGCGGAATAACATTTTAAAATAAAGACTGCTGAACCTCTTAACATGCAGGTGCACAACACAAAAAGTATATACAAAACTTTGTGTTGTTGTTGTGTGTCGTTGCATGTTCTCAGTTAAACGGTAAACACTGTTCCATGTGTAGTGCACCACTAAAGGTCAAAGCAATCAGAGCATTCTTGAGATATGACTGAACGTTTGATGAGAAACACGTTGAAAGATTCTTCTAAGGGGGGTAAACTCATAAAAAAAGCTCCCTTACCACCCTCTAGTGGCCGATTAGCACTGGCAACTCTATAAAGGCATCATGCTGATCTAAACTCTCCAAGCATTTTTATAATGCTTGAAAGCATGTGCAATAAACAAACCACAGAGCTACACTGTACATCGCACCAAGCACACTTCCCAAAACCATTTTTGCGGCTCTCGAACTGAAATAATCCATTTTTGGGTAGCCAGAAGAGACACATTTAATACAGCTGGCCTCTTAATTTCCTGGATGGGAGGGAAGCATACATGCCGGTTATAAAATAAAGGCCTGATCTGTTTATTTGATTGCAGCTGTCTTTGGGACGAAGGCACTCACACTTTTTGAGCGGAGGGCCGAGCTTAGGGAGGGTGACCTCGTTGGGAAGAAACCAAAACATGAGGAAATACCTAGCACGCAACTCTCTGGCCAGCGGCCCAAACAATCCATTACAGGCACTGTTAGGAAATGAGATGGCCTGTCCTGAGCACTCGGAGGTGGAATAAAAACCGTGTGAAGTAGACCACAACTTGCAATACTGTAAACCAACCAGGAGATGTAAAACCAATAATGCATCAATTCCTAAAATAATGATGATACAGACCATACAGAGTCATTTGTGGTGATGGACCAGAGAAGCAATGACATTTTTTAAGGGCTCAATGACATTTAAGAGCTAGGAGTAAGTTAGAAAATGTCAAGAAAGATATCCAGTTTTTTTTTTACGCCATACATTTATGAAAACTGGTTTGTAAGTGTGCAGATTTTTAAATTATATTTTTATGTCATTTGCGTATTTTTTTATATTCATTAACAATTAATTCATAAATAAAATCCACATTTTTGGGAAACATCATTCTATCTTTAAAAAGTACTCTTTACTTATTAAAAGATGAAATTTTCTGATATATTAAGAAAGTCATGGGACGTTTCATTCATATATCTATTTATTTATATAATCAGAAATGTAATTATTTCTTCCTATTATTCTTTGCCAATCTGTTCATCACATTATGCTTGACTTCATGTAAAGCTAGATTTAGGGGGAGTGTTATCAGGCTCCATTTATTCAAAGAAAATATGAAAATATAAATATATTTTTAAAAACATAATTAATAAGAAACAATGTAAAAATAACATATAAATTAAAATTATTTTCAGTTAAAAATTTTTGTAACGGAGTTCAGCTTGTGAAGTGCTGTGCAGGTAAACCTAGCTCCTCTGACCTCTAAAAAAAGACACTCCAGCGACAGACGCTAGAGGCCTTGGTCTTTAGCCTCCTTGTTAGAGCAACCGACTCCCATGCAAAGAATTTCTGGTTCGATCCCAGCTCGAAGCAGGTTGTGTGCAGTTAAACCAGCGGGGTTACAGTGGTGCCAAAACCCGGATGGGAGTGAGGTTTAAGGGGGTGAGCATAACAGAGGTCAGCTAGTGAAATGCTGTTCAGGTAAACCTCACTCCTCTGACCTCTAAAAAAGACGCTCCAGCGACAGCCGCTATAGGCCATAGTCTTTACCCCTCTTGTTAAAGCAACCTACCCCCATGCAAAGAATTGGGTTAGGTGCAGTTGAACCGGCGGTTTTACATTGATGCCACGACCCAGATAGGAGTGAGGTTTAAAAGGGTGAGTGTAACGGAGGCTAGCTATTGAAGTGCTGTGCAGGTAAACCTCACTTCTCTGACCTGTAAAAAAGTGCTCTAGCAACAGGCGCTAGAAGCCAAGGTCTTTAGCCTCCTTGTTAGAGCAACCAACTCCAAAGAATTGGAGGTTCGATCCCAGCTCGGAGCGGGTTAGGTGGTGTAGGACCAGCGTGGAGACACAAACTGGATTACCATTGTGCATTACTCCAGTTTTCAGTGTCACGTGACCTTCCACAAAAAAAAATTAATATTATTCTGATATTGTCATTTGGTGCTAAAGAAACTTTTGAAAACAGTGAGCTGCATAACATTTTTTTATAATAATAATGTGTATTTTTCCAGTATTTCTTAACAGAATTTACTTGAAACATAATTTCTTTGTGAATGTAAAACAGATTTTTTAGCATGACCTAAAATTAAATAAAAATGTACAATTCTATTTTTGTTAAATATACTTTGTCATTTAACAAAAATATTCACTTCTGTGAAAAAACAACAAACAAAACAAAAAATATTTGACCCCAAGCTTTTTACTGGTACTAATTATCAAGGTATACTGTAACTATGTTTCACTTTTAATTGAAAATTTTGCACAAAAAAAGCTGCACTTAAGACATTACTACTTGAACTGATTTGTTAGCCTTAAAATAGAAGTATGCTTAAAGAGAAAAGGATAAACAATCAGATGCATGATTGAAGTCAACAAACATCCTGTTCTCCAACCGATTTGATAGATCAAGTATCTGTTTCCAAGCATTAGAATGGTAAAAACCCTGAAACCAAACCCTGTGGATCCCATAACCAGCTCAGCCCCCGGCCCTGTACCTGAGCTCTGCTGCTGGAGAGAAGGTAACTGATACATCTCCAGCACATAGAGAGACTGTGAACGCCAGCATCAGATGCTTCAACAGCCTCCCTACACTAATTAAATCTCTTTTGTTTAGACAGGTCACCTTAATTTTTGGCATCTAGTGGCACCCGAGCCTCTGGTTTTGATATATAGGAGCAATGAATTGTTGATTTATTCATGCCCATGTTGACAGGGAGCTTACATTACTGCATAAGATCTATGGAAGAGTGTGACTAAGGTGATTGGAGACCAGTCAATTAACTCTGTGAAATCTCAGATATGCTGCTTTAAATTTAATGAAACTTAATTGAATTCTTAATTGGCTTTTAACCTGCTGGCATTGCACAAACGTCACTGAGTGTCATGAATCTTTTGTTTTGATAGCATAATTATTGTATTTTTTTGACGATGTAATAAAAAAGAAAAGTGTCTAACACTCCACAACAGTGTTTGGCTAAGATTGAGTTCCAAAAAGTTTGCTTTTGGATTTTAGGGAATGCTCATCTTGCTCATCACATGTATTTAAGACCCTTCAGCTGACCCCCTTTCTGAGTTATTTAGAAGGCTTTTTTGTATTTTCCTGCATCTGGTTTATGACTTGATATGCCACAGCCCTGTGCATGCAATGGAGATTAGAGCTGCTAGATTTACAACACACAAATTCATCAACTTCTCCTTAACCACGTGGAATTAAGAAGCTGTTTAAACATTCTAGTTACCTAAACAGTGTGTATTTGATGATAAATAACACATATTATAATATTACGTGTAGAATTATTATTATTGCTGTATTCTACTGACATCAGTGAGCATTTTACAAAGCACAATTCTTTGGCAAGTAAATCTGTATTAAAATGTCGGCAACTAAATCTAACATTATTTCACTAATAAGTTTTGAGGTTTGACCAATGCCATGCAAATGTTTCCTTCTTTGACTCAGTGCCAGCCATTGAGGGAGGGCAGATTTGGATTTAGCAGTAGATCAATGATGTACTGAATGTTTGAGTCACATTGGGATCATACATTTCAGGGACCAACCTAGACTGATCACACTGTTGTGATTGTGAAGTATATGTCAAAGGGTTATGATAACGAAGCTGTTCCTTGTTGTATTAACAGGGATAACACAGGATAAAGTCAGTGGCTTTTGATTCAGGAGATCTACCAATGGACATGCCAGGTGCTCTTTTTTTGGTGGAAACTGGGAATCTGTAACTTTGTCTTAAATGTATTTAACAAAGCACTTTGAAGTTTTTATTAACTTTACAAGATGTTGAACGGTTCTAAACCAAAAATCTAAGGGTGCTTTCACACCTACACTTTTGTTTCGGAACGTATCTCATTTGCCCAGTTAGCTCGGTTCGATTGGCATATGTGAACAGGGCAATCGCGCTCTATTCCACGCCAAAGTAATCGCTCCGAGATCGCTTGAATGAGGTGGTCTCGGCTCGATTGAAACGAACCCTGGAGCGGTTCGGATGCAGTGAGAAAGCGATCCGATCCGAGTGCGGTTATATCACAGTGTTTTATGGATATGTAATAGGCTTACGGCTATATGAAGAGAGAATTATGAGTAGGGAGGGAAGTTTCGCGAGTCTCCGGATGCCCGCAAACGAGTGATGATCTCCTGGTAATCTCGCGTCTCCCTCCTGGTCCTCAAATAGGCATCGTCGCGCACCATTCTCACCCCTCCCCACCGCGTCTCTCCTCAGACACATCGGGCGCGCGCACCCTGTCAATCACCTCCAAACCACCACCTCTCCTGACAGCTGAGCAGGACGCTGCAAAATAAACCCTGACACTCTGACCAATGTGAGGAGAGTTTACTCTCACGTGACTTGTTTTAGCTCTTTTGGTCCGATTAGAAACTTTGCAGTGTGAAAGCGAACCGCTCCAAGAGCAAAGAGCAACAATGTAACATTTGTAATCCCTGTTTCGGAACAACTGAATCGATTCACAGGTGTGAAAGCACCCTAAGACAGCAGGCTGTATTGACCTTGTTCTAAAATGCGGAAGTGCACCTGTTTTCGAGATTGTCTTAGAACTCTCGTTTCAGTCGCCTATGGGAGAAATGACTAGGAATAATAAACGGCAAAAAACGGTCAAACTACTTGCTCTACAAACAAATGTTTGCATGACTATACAGACCAAGTAGAATATTATAACAAGGAAATATCAGTTTGCAACATCAAACAGCGAAACGAGCAGTTTTTAAAGTCTAAAAATGAATGGAAGTGAATGAGACCGGAAGTCTCGTGCCAAAAAGATTCAAATTGCAGCGCCCGCTCGTCCGCGGAGAATAAGGTAAATAGCAAGAGAAAATAGTCAATCCAAATCTGTGATTTCTACAATTTTGTATTTTTACAGTAATCAACTCATTCGAGTCCCTGTAAAAACACTGGTTGTCCATTAAAGACAAAACACATAAGAGAATCTCAATGGTCAATCAGTTCAATACCGCAGCTGAAATTGATCACTAGTTCAGCACTGAACAGGTTAAGGATATCTACATTATCTCTGCATATAGGGTTGTAACATTTAAGGGGCACCTATTTTACCCCTTTTTCAAAATTAAGCCTTTTGTGTCTCCAGAATGTGTCTGTACAGTTTCAGCTCAAAACACCCCGCAGATTATTTATTATACCTTTCAGAGTTTGTCATTTTCAGCTCTGAGCATTTTGTAGCTGTTTTTGTTGCCTGTGCCTTTAATGCTAGTTCTCCACACCCACCGTTAACACTTGTCTGTCAGTGTGCCTCAATCTCCACCTCCGCTGTGTTAGATAAACAGCACGGTAACAGACATGAAGGAAGCAGATCTCACTAACGTTTGTAAGAATTTCTAAAGAATTTTTTTTTCTCAGTGATTTGATGTCTTTGTTATGGAGTTAATGAGTCGATGAGAACACACACACAGACAGCGCACACACACACAAGTGTTTCACTTTGCATTGTTTCTGCACACAAATGTGACTGGACACATGATAATAACCACTGCTGTTTAGATATCCATTATGTTAAGGTACAAAATAAACCTGATTTAACATCCACAAACCGGGATTGAAGCGTCTTCTTTTATAATTGTACTGATACATGGCTATAGCGATAAAGACAAAAAAACCTTGTAATTCATTAGAAATATACACTGTTTTAAAAATGTTTTAAACTTGTAAAACTCATTCTTGATCACATTTGATGATCATAGAAAACTGAACAGATCTTTTAATCCCATTTGCTTTGTGCACGTCCTGTTTTGTTGATAGGATTATACGCGTTACTATGAAGACAAGTTAATACGCAGCTTTCAATCAATTTGATGGCCGGGGAAAGTGCACTCCTACATGACATTGCGGTGGGCCTCAAAATGGGAGGGACTTGGGTCCTATTTTAACATCAGGAAATTAAAAAAGAGACTTATTGTCTTTCTATCAATCCAATATGACAGTGGACACCCGATACCTACATCAATTCTGTCCAAACAGCTTACAAAAGATGATTTTCATCATAGGTGACCAAAAAATATATAAAGGCTAGACAGGGGGTCACCAAACTTGTTCCTGCGGACCAGTATCCTGCAGAACCCTAATCAAACACATGTGAACAAGCTAATCAAGATCTTAGGTAAACATGAAACTTCGAGGCAGGTGTGTTGAGGCAAGTTAAAGCTAAACTCTGCAGGGACCCTGGCTCTCCAAAACCAAGATTGGTGACCCATGGGCTAGACCAGCGATGCCTGAAGTAGGGCCTGCAGGCCAAAGTTGGCCCATGGTAATGTTTAATTTGGCCCACCATTCCATCTGAAAAAAAGAGTGAGAATGATAGAGAAAGTTGAAGTGAATGCCTTAAACAGAAATTGTCATTTTGAATTTAACAACATTTTGTTTCATTGCTGAGCTATAAAAAATGCAACCGAAATTAAATGATTCAATTAAATTATGTAAATTAATCAGACTTTTAAAATGTAAACACTGTCACTTGACAATACAGTGCAAAAGTGATCTGCAAGCAAATCATGGTGAAGGCAGGAGCAGCTCAACCAGTGTATTCAGCATTGAACTCCATTGTGTTATAAATGGAAATGCTTATGTTTTATTGTAATATACTATAAGTTAATATGATTTAAAGCATCATTTTCTATTTTTTTTTAATATTACCAAATAAATCAGGAAACACTCCGTACATTTATTGTATTATGGTTTGATATACAGTATATTCGACCCACAGCCCTCAATCAAGTTTGGTTTTTGGCCCTTTATAGGAAAACTTTCAGGTACCCCTGGGCAACACTAACCTTTACTGAAGAACATGGTGTATGAACAGAACTGCTTTAAAAAACAGTGACTCGATGTAAAACTTAGATTGAACACTCAGATTTATAATGAAAAACATTATGGTTCTAGTCAGACTTGGAAACCTGCAGAAACCTCATTTTAAATTATCCGACAAAACGATAATTCAGGTTCGACTAACAAATCTTCCATGGAAATCAGCTTGTGTTGTCATAAGATTGTCAGTAATATGCTTACAATTCAACAGCTGAGTAACCAATATAATCCATAGAGGTTTCCTTAACATAAATTTATGGCTTATAACCTATACAACATGTTTACCTAACGGAAATTAATATTCAGCTCCTCCAGAATTTGCTCATATGGGCTTTAGCTCATACATTTAAGTATTAGCTTGTTAAATGTGTTTTATCAGCTAAGCAAGGTATGATGGAAGAAATCCAAAACAAAAAAGGTCACTTTTGTGAATGGGAACAGCAAAAACAGCTGCTATTACTACCGCCCATTAATGCAGATGGACATCTTCAAAACTGAAAACGAAGAATGCACAGTTGTGAGATACAGTAAATCACCAGAACAGCAGTATACCCTGTAGACTGATCCATCAACTTTGTGCTCTAAATGTGGGATTAATTTCTTTTCCTATATGGTTCAGTCATTCTGCTGCCCCAACAGCATTACCATGCTCAACCTTGAAAAATGTATGACTTCAATTGAGCAGCATCTTATTGACCATGTGAAACAAGATGGCTTAAAGGTCAGTGAGGTGCACACACACGCATATGCACATTTTAAATAAAATTGCATAAAAGTTGAAACACAATTGGACACATCAGTCAAAACTCAAATAAAACAATCCTAAAACCGGAAAAAGTGAAACACCGAGATTCTCATACAGGATTTCCATTTAGTCGTTTAGATCATTTTAGAATATGATGTTAACTTTCATGTGTGGAAACCTCTGACCTTTTCTCATAATTATAGCTGATTCCCCTTTGTTGCAGCACACATTCAATATGTTGGATAGAACTAGTTAAGTACCATGACACTACACAACCTGACAAAAGTCTTATTGTCAATCCCAGTTGTAAGAGCAACAAATGATAACTTGACTTCTAGTTGATTTGGAAAAGTGTCAGAAGGTAGATTTTTCAGAGAAATCATCTGTTGAACTGCATCCCAAGCATCACAAATATGGCAGAAGACCTACATGCACCTAAGATTTTCTTTGGGGTTACATTCAGTATGGGGGTGTGCGAGAGATCTGCAGAGTGGATGGCGACATCAACAGCCTGAGGTATCAAGACATTTGTGCTGCCCATTACATTACAAATTACAGGAGAGGGCAAATTCTACAGCAGGATAGCGCTCCTTGTCATTAAAATTCCAAAGTTCCTGAAAGCAAAGAAGATCAAGGTGCTCCAGAATTGGCCAGCCCAGTCACCAGACATGAACATTATTGAACATGTCTGGGGTAAGATGGAGGAGGCATTGAAGATGAATCAAAAGAATCTTGATGATCTCTGGGAGTGCTGCAAGAACACTTTCTTTGCCATTTCAGATGACTTTATTAATAAGTTATTTGAGTCATTGCAGAGATGTCTGGATGCAGTCCTCAAAGCTCATGTGAGTCAAACACAATATTAATTCTTTTTCCACTGCACCATGACGTTATATTCTATACTGTACATTATTTCTGTTAAGTGACAAGACTTTTGTCTAAGCAAAGTCAGACTTTACTGTCCTAATTAAATATTATTAATCAAGGCATGATCATATTTTATTTTGGTAAAATAAGCGCAATCTAGAGGCCTTTGACCTTCATATAAACCACTTCTGGTACCAAAAAATCAACTAGAAGTCATGTTGTTATTTGTTGCTCTTAAAACTTGGTTAATTGACAAAACTTTTGTCAGGTGGTGCAAGTTATCTAGTCTTTTAAGATATAAAGGAGGTAAACTATATCATTATATACTTCAACACAAAATACAACCACTGTAATTTTAACATGGTACATTTGTGTACTAGACATTTAGTGAGAAATAAGTTGACAGTTAATAGAGGGTCATTACAGTAACCATAAAACCTAAGCATTTTATTGCTTAAAAGCATATATGAAAATGAAAACATAGCAATCCCAACATAACTAATATGAATATTTTTATGAAAGTTAATACCATAAAGCTTTTTAATTACCTACAAATTGTCATTAGCTTACATTATCTAATGTCTCACATTAACAGATCTAAAAATATATTCTCAAAATAAATTACAATATTGTAAATACTTGATTATATATAGAATAAATGAGTGTTATTAAATATAGAATAAATTAAAGTAACACCAATTAAATTAAAACCTAAATATTTAAATAAACTGATAACTGTTATAATTAAAAAAAATATTATAATTGTTAAATCTTTGTCATTTAATAAGTGACACACCAGATGGTTAACAATAAACTGCTACACAATCTTAAATGCAAAATTAAGGAACTGCACTAACGTTTCTCTCCACAGATCGAAGGTATCTGGCACACTCAAAGTGGCCGTTGTATTCAGCCAGATCAGCAGCCGTGAATCCATCTATATCTCTTTCCTTTGGGTTGATCTGGTGACTCAGGAGGATTCGACAGCACTGAAAAAAAATCACATATGACGCAAATATCACTCAGCATAAGTAACAACAATTGTATTTTATACAGCACACAACAGACTTCCATCCCAAATTAAACCCACCTCTATCTCCCCATTCTCTGCAGCATCATGTAAAGGAGTGCCACCCCAATAATCTTTCTTGACCTTTGATCCCATCTCTAACAACCTCTCTAGGACATGGTGGTGCCCCCCACTGGCAGCAAAGTGTAGAACGGTTGCCCCTTCGTTATCTTGACTGGACAGGCTGATGTCTGTAAAGGTCCCCTGCAAAACAGTAATACACTTGTAAGTTTGTAGTTGTACTAATACATAATGTCAGTAGCTATGTTTCTAAAGATGCTAATTAAACTTGTGTGCAAAACTAAAATATTACACAAAACATTTTTAAATAAAGCTCCGTTTCCATCCAATGAGTCAAAGAGAACCAAATCATCACTTCCTGAAAAGGTGGCAAATTATGTGTGATTATTATTTGATATTCTAAAATGTGCATGAAAATAGCTGAAATGTAGAGGGTGAATGTTTAACCCACCAGCCACACCACCAGTGAATGATGGCCCATGTGAGCTGCAGCATGCAGTGGTGTCATGCCATCTTGGGCTCTCAGATGCACGTCAGCTTGGCAGTCTTTCACCAAAAACTCCACAACATGCAGATGGCCCTCCTGGCAGGCCAGATACAATGGTGTGGCACCCATATTTGTCTGTCGATTAATACTCCTGAAAAAAGATACAATTTCATCTAGCATCAGTTGAAAGGTGCCACGAAAAAATTGCTATTTTAAACAACACTTGCTAAGTATTGGAAAAAAAGTATTTAAATTTCACAGGAGGGCTAATAATTTTGATTTCAGCTGTTTCACCTCACACTAAAGGTATGTTCACACTTGCAGTTTGGTTCTCTTGGTTTATTTGATGTGTATGAGAAAGCAACATATTTATTTCTGGTCTGTTTGGCATTCATTTACATTAAAAATGTGTCATTTACATTCACATTAGTATATTATGGCAAAAAACTAACAATTCAAAATAAAAAAAAGCTTTTAATGACATGCATTATATGTACAGTATAATAAGCAACCTTGGCAAGAGAAAAAACTTCAGGGTAACACTTTTTAATAACTACACACTATAAACCAGTTACTAAGCATTAGAATATAGTTATTTCATTATTGATTAATCATTGACTCTACATTAATACTTGTTAGTAAACAGTTTATAACTACAGTTACAAATGCTTTGTTCTTAACTTATAAGCACAGGTATAAATAATGTGTTTACTTTCATAATTTGTGACAGTGATTTTTCATGACTAACTGAAGTATTGCATTATTTACAAACCATTTGTATTTAAGAGTAGTTGGTGGTTTTTAAGATCCTTCAGAATGAGTTATTGAAATTAGTGTTTATACATCTTATTGTTCAGGCATATATTAATAGTTATATATGTATGTTAAGAAATGATTTATTAACTTAACTTCATGCAGTTTTGTGACCTAATCTAAAGTGAGGACTAGTTATGCTTTACAAATCCCTAATAAATGATAATTAAATTAGAATCAAATGAACAATAATGGGCAGCACAGTGGCGCAGTGGATAGCACAATTGCCTCACAGCAAGAAGGTTGCTGGATCGAGCCCCTCCTCGCTCAGTTGGTATTTCTGTGTGAAGTTTGCATGTTCTCCCCGTGTTTGCATGGGTTTCCACTGGGTGCTCTGGTTTCCTCCACAAGTCCAAAAACATGTGGTATAGGTGAATTGGGTATAGGCTAATTGTCCGTAGTGTATGTGTGTAAATGAGTGTGTATGGATGTTTCCCAGTGATGGGTTGCAGCTGGAAGGGCATTCGCTGCGTAAAACAAATACTGGATAAGTTGGTGGTTAATTCCACTGTGGCGACCCCAGATTAAAGGGACTAAGCCGCAAAGAAAAAGAAAGAATGACTGAATGAATGAACAATAATCTTTGCAATCTTATCTAAAAAATCTTATCTAAAAAATTAAACTGTAAAGTTTAAACATTGCTAAATAACAGGAGTGTCAAAATATAACAAAGTTGGATAAAAAAACAACAATATAACAATTTAACAACATTTTTGTTACGTTTCAATGAGAGTCAGAGAAGATCCAATAGCAAGTGTACAAGTTTATTGTGATGACAAATACAAATAGTGTCAGGCTAGACGGACGCAGGACGCAGGGCAGGAAACAGAACGGGGAAAACCAGATCCAGATTACTCCGCAGGGCCTGAGCACAGACACACAAACATGAGTGATAACAACGAACTGACACAGACACACAAAAGCGTCGCCCAGATATAGGCACCATGATGAGCCTCAGCTGGCGAACTAATCAGACCAACTGAATGACGTCATAACATGTGAGCCTAACAAATCCACATGGATAACCAAAACAAAACAAACCCACGTGATCAACATACACTCCGGAGAAGCGCACAAACCTGCAACCGTGACATTACCTCCTCTCCTACGAGCACCTCCTGGTGCTTCCAGAAGAGCTTACCTGGCGATTGTAATCATCGATAAGAGAGTGATCCAATATGTCCTTTGCAGGAACCCAACTCCTCTCCTCCGCACCATAACCTTCCCAGTCCACCAAGTACTGAAATCCTCGTCCCCTCCGTCTCGAGTCCAGAATGCGCTTAACCGAATAAACGGTCTCCCCATCTACGAGACGCGGCGGGGGGGGAACCGGAGTGGGCGGGTTAATGGCCGTATGAAAAACGGGCTTTAATTTGGAAACATGAAACACGGGATGTATTCTCCTGTACGCTGGAGGAAGTTTGAGGCGGACTGCCACCGGACTAATGATCTTGATGACAGTGAATGGGCCAATAAATTTAGGTGCAAGTTTATTACATACGGAACGCAAGGGAATATTCTTAGTTGAAAGCCACACTTTTTGACCGACGACATAAACGGGAGGCTTCGACCGGTGGCGATCGGCTTTAGCCTTGGTGCGCGCACCCACTTGGAGGAGGGTCTGTCTGGCTCTGCTCCAAGTGCGTCGGCACCTCTGGACAAAGGCGTGGGCAGAGGGGACCGCGATTTCGGATTCCAGACTGGGAAAAGCTGGTGGCTGGTATCCTAAGCTACACTGAAACGGAGAGAGGCCCGTAGCCGACACTGGTAATGAATTGTGTGCGTACTCCACCCATGGGAGCTGCTGACTCCAAGAGGCGGGATTTTGGGAAACCAAACAACGTAACATACGCTCGAGATCTTGATTGGCCCTCTCTGTTTGTCCGTTACTCTGAGGATGGAAACCAGAAGAAAGGCTTACAGTCGCTCCCAATAAATGACAGAATTCTCTCCAAAATTTAGAGACAAACTGCGGTCCCCTGTCAGAAACCACGTCCGTCGGGAGGCCATGAATGCGAAAGACGTGATTAATGACAGCATCCGCTGTCTCTCTGGCTGAGGGTAATTTGGGCAGAGGAATGAAATGAGTAGCCTTCGAGAACCGGTCCACAACGGTCAAAACAGCCGTATTGCCACCAGATGGCGGGAGACCAGTGACGAAATCTAGCGAAATGTGCGACCAGGGTCTCGAAGGCACTGACAGCGGCTGAAGGAGTCCAGCAGGGGGGCGATTAGAAGTCTTAGAAACAGCACAAACAGAACAGGCCAAAACAAACTCGCGTATGTCCCGTGCCATAGCTGGCCACCAAAACCGCTGTTTAACCAAAAATAATGTACGACTCACCCCAGGATGACAAGCCACTTTGGAGGAATGTCCCCACCGAATGACGTCAGACCGAATCTCCTCCGGCACAAACAAACGACTGGGTGGGCATCCGACCGGGGGCGTTACCCCATCCAGGGCTGTGCGGACCCTGCTCTCGATCTCCCATGTTACTGCAGAAATACAAATCCTCTGGGGAACGATGGGCTCAAGAGACGTATTGCGCTCGGAAGAATCAAAAAGACGGGATAACGCGTCGGGTTTGATGTTTTTAGAACCCGGTCGATATGAGATGGTAAAGTCAAAACGTCCGAAAAATAATGCCCACCGAGCCTGCCTGGAGTTAAGTCGTTTGGCGGACCTGATGTATTCGAGGTTCTTATGATCGGTCCAAACGATAAAGGGAACCCCCGAACCCTCCAACCAATGACGCCACTCCTCCAAAGCGAGTTTGACAGCCAACAACTCCCTATTACCAATGTCGTAATTTCGTTCAGCGGGAGATAATCGGTGAGAGAAAAACGCGCACGGATGTATTATGTCATCCGAGGCTGCGCGCTGGGACAGGATCGCGCCCACGCCCACCTCTGACGCGTCAACCTCCACCACGAACTGCCGGGCTGGATCAGGTGTCACCAGAATAGGAGCTGAAACGAAGCGGCTCTTTAGTTTAGTGAATGCAACCTGTGCTGCACTCGACCACCTGAAGGGCGTCTTGGCGGAGGTTAAGGATGTCAGAGGGGCGGCGAGCTGGCTGAAATTGCGAATAAAACGCCGGTAAAAATTAGCGAAGCCCAGAAATCTCTGCAGGGCCTTACGAGACTCGGGGATTGGCCAATTCACCACAGCCTGAACCTTCTCTGGATCCATGCGCACCCCCTCGACTGACACAATGTGTCCTAGAAAGGGAACAGACTGTGCATGGAACACGCATTTCTCCGCCTTGACAAAAAGCCCATTCTCTAGCAGCCGCTGAAGCACTCGCCTGACGTGCTGCACATGTTCCTGGAGAGAACGAGAAAAAATCAGAATGTCATCCAGGTAGACATAAATAAACTGATCTATCATGTCTCGTAACACGTCATTTACGAGTGCTTGGAAAACCGCAGGAGCATTAGAAAGCCCGAACGGAAGAACACAATATTCAAAATGCCCCCTGGGGGTCAAAAACGCGGTTTTCCACTCATGACCCTGCTTCATGTGAACCAAATGATATGCGTTACGGAGATCTAATTTCGTGAAAAACGAAGCCCCTTGCAGACGCTCGAACGCTGAAGACATCAGCGGCAAAGGATACGTATTCTTCACCGTGATGCTGTTCAGCCCTCGATAGTCTATACAAGGTCTAAGAGACTCATCCTTCTTTTTCACGAAAAAGAACCCCGCCCCCGCCGGAGAAGAAGAGGGTCGTATGATCTTGGCCGCTAGAGAATCAGAAATATATTTCTCCATGGCCTCCCTCTCAGGAATGGAAAGAGAGTATAACTTGCCTTTAGGCGGAGAGGTACCTGGCAATAAATCTATTGCACAGTCATAGGGACGATGAGGAGGCAGAGAAGCAGCTCGAGACTTACTGAACACTCTCTTCAGGTCGAGGTACTCACTGGGCACGTTTGACAGGTCCATGCGCTCCTCCTGAAACACAGAACAAGAAACAGCAGAACGAGCAGACGAAAGACAAGACTCATGACATTTCTCACTCCACGAAAATATGGAATTAAGACCCCAATTAATGTGAGGTTTATGAAGAATTAACCATGGATGTCCTAAAACCACCGGTGAGTTGGAACAGTCTGTTAAAAAAAATGAAATGTGTTTAACATGATTTCCAGACGTGATAAGTTTTATGGGTTTGGTGGAGTGAGTGATAGTGGGAAGGGAAAGCCCACTGAGGGCGCGTACTGCAATGGGTTGTGACAGTGCGATAACCGGAAGTTTAGAACTGAAAGCGAAACTGGAGTCAATGAAATTTCCCTCCGCCCCGGAATCGACGAGGGCATGGGTGTCACGACTTCCGGAACCCCATGATACAGTGACGGGCAATAAAGTGGCAGCCGTAGAGGATTTTTCCAAATTAATTTCACCCATCAGTAACCCCTTACCTACTGATGGGTGTCGTCTTTTACGGGACAGGAAGCCACCCGATGACCCGCCCCTCCGCAGTAGAGGCAGAGTCCCTCCGTTCTCCGTCGGCGCTTTTCTTGCACGGACAAGCGGGATCTCCCCAGCTGCATGGGTTCCGGGTCAGCGCTTACCGCTTCCGGTGTCGCAGTTAATGCCGGAAAGTCAGGAACGGGATCCGAAAATCTGCTCTGCTGCAGGCGAGTCTCACGCTGAAGCAGTCTGGTGTCCACACGGATGGCCAAATCCACCAGCTCGTCCAGAGTCTTCGGAAGATCTAAGGAATAGATCGCATCTTGCAGACGATCAGACAATCCGTGCAGGAACATGTCCCACTGGGCCTCCGCATTCCAGCCGCATTCAGCGGCTAGTGTTCGGAACTCAATCGAGTACTCCGCTACGCTCCGATTCCCCTGGCGGAGTTCAGCGAGGACTCGGGCGGCCTCTCTCCCGGAAGCGGCTCGATCAAAGACCTTCTTAAGTTCTTTTGAGAACAGGTCAAACGTAGAGCAGCATGGTAGCTTTTGTTCCCAAGCTGTAGTTCCCCACTGAGCCGCCTTTCCCGAAAGGAGGGTGATGACAAATGCCACCTTAGATTGTTCAGAGGAAAATAATGACGGCTGCAGTGAGATGTAAAGGGAACACTTAGACAGGAAGGATCGGCACAAGAGAGGCTCTCCAGAATAGCTGGTCGGAGGTGGAAGACGCGGCTCAACAGAGCGACCAGGAACCGCAGGCGCTGGTGACACTTCCGGGGTCGGTGCAGTCTCGGGGGCAGGTGGAGTATCAGCCTGTGCAGCACGAGTAACCAGTTGTTGGACCTGGGATGTGAGCAATGAAACTTGGCCAACCAGGGCCTGGATCGCCTGAGCCGTGGTGGCCAGAGCCTCATCCTGACGGTCGATCCGAGCGTTGCTGTGGGAGACGAACTCGGAGATCTGGGACACACTCGCTGGATCCATGTAAAAGGTCAGTTCGTTCTGTTACGTTTCAATGAGAGTCAGAGAAGATCCAATAGCAAGTGTACAAGTTTATTGTGATGACAAATACAAATAGTGTCAGGCTAGACGGACGCAGGACGCAGGGCAGGAAACAGAACGGGGAAAACCAGATCCAGATTACTCCGCAGGGCCTGAGCACAGACACACAAACATGAGTGATAACAACGAACTGACACAGACACACAAAAGCGTCGCCCAGATATAGGCACCATGATGAGCCTCAGCTGGCGAACTAATCAGACCAACTGAATGACGTCATAACACGTGAGCCTAACAAATCCACATGGATAACCAAAACAAAACAAACCCACGTAATCAACATACACTCCGGAGAAGCGCACAAACCTGCAACCGTGACAATTTTATGATACAAAATTACAATGTTATTTAGTGATGTTTAAACATAGTTTAAATGTTTAAAAGTTAAGATTGCAAATAATTATTTTTTATTTGATACGGTTTTATTTGTGCATCTTTAAATAAATATAAATGAATAAAGTGTTTTTTTTCCCCCTGTTTAGCATAGAACTGACATTATTGTCATTTATAAGGAATTTATAAAGCATAAATAGTTCTCACTTTAGATTAGGTCACAAAACTGGATGAAGTTGTGTTAATAAAGCATTTATTAACATGCAAATTAACAATTACTATATGCCTGAATAAAAAGATATATAAATGTTCATTTAAACCGTTTAGTAATCATTTACTTTAGCATTCTGAAGGATCTTAAAAAAACCAACAATTATGCTTAAATAACTGGTTTATGAACAATGCAATACTTAATTAAGTAATGAAAATGAATCCCTAACAAAGTATGAAAATACAATAATTAAGCACATAATACATGTGCTTATAATTCAGAATACAGCATTTGTAAATGCAGTAACAAACTGCTTACTAACATCTATTAATATAGTTAATGCTTAACAGACAGTGAATTAACTTTTACCTAATGGTTCATAGTGTTTAGTTATTATAAATAGTTACCAACTTCAGTATCAAAAGAAATGTACATTTCAATCTGTCACATTTAAAATTTTGATATTGAAAGCAGCTGTGCTTTTTAAACATTTTAGAGTACATTCATTTCTGAATTAACCCTGCAATTCTTACAGTAAAAACTAAGGATGCGACAAATTTTTATCTCCCCGACGTCATCATCCAAAAAACGGCATTTTTGATTTTCGTCCATAAATGAAAAAAAATTAAAAATGGAGACAAAAATGCTAACATGTACCGTATTGCCCCATCAGTGTTCCCACCGCAGAGTTCAATGACTTTGTATACTCTTTGCATACAACACACTGTATACAAATGCATTATACTTTGCATTGTATACTCAATGCCGACCATTTAGCTCAATATTTCGCTCTGAGGATATTTTACTCATATTTCATATTTCACTTGTTTTTTACCCATATATTTAAAAATATTATATTTCAGAGCAGTTATCACAATATCGTAAAAAAAATATTTATATATATATATATTTATATATATATATATATATATATATATATATATATATATATATATATATATATATATATATATATATATATATTCTTTTTTAAAAAGATATTTTTATCCAAGGTTTTAATATTTCGCTCTGAGGATATTTCACTCAAGTAACTGTATACAATATCTATGCAAGTACCACATATGCTCACTGGAAAAGCAAAGTACACTCAAATAACATCCCCAAAATAGATTTTTATGACGTTTACTATGATAAGTATAGTTGTTGAGTTAAAAAACTCTTTAAAGTTGAGAAAATTACTTTATATTATTTAATAACATTTTAAATAATTAGTACAAACTACTATCGGTTTCAATTTTCAGCTCAATTGCATTCAGAATTTTAAGTTTCATCCCATATAGACTGACAAATAGATCATCCATCCATGCATCAATCAATCATTATTTTTTTGGTGGTAATTTGTTAATCAAAACTTCATTTATTCATAAATCAAAATTCTAAATGCCCAAATTAAGTTATTTCTGAATCAGTTCGCAATGGCTGCAGAATCGAGAGCTGATCTGCAGAGGTGTTGAAGGTCCAGTAACCGAGAAGCAGCTCTGAAAGTTCACTTTCAGTACTGTATGTTGTGGCATGTGACAGACAGTGTACATCCATTATACACCAGCTCTAAAGCTCTCACGTGGCATTTTCTAACCCTGGAGGCTAATATATGCATTCAGTCTGGCTTTAAGTACACTTTAACTCCTATACACGAACATGCTTCTATTTCTTCCTGCCTCTGCGTATCAGTTACACATGTGGTCACGCTATAAGACACGTTATCTGTACATGTGTAAGAGAAAGGGGTGCAGGATTATCTGAAGATCAACTTGGTGGTCTGAAGTGAATTAGTTTGATAGGGTCATTGGACCACTATTGCTCAATCCCGTTTCCTCTACCAATTTTCATTACGTGAACAAATCTCAAAGGGATAGCAGCTGAGCAAACCAGCTTAATGTAAAAAATCTAAATGCCCATTTTTCTTTAGCACAAATTATCTCTATCAAAAACAATAAGATCAATGACCAGTGATGAGAATAACAGTGCTATAAATGAACAGCATGACTAATGGCTATACTATAATCGAGATCACTGAATCGGTTTTCATGCATGCAGCATCTCTCTCAGCCATAGGACCTCTCTTTCTCTGGTGTGTGTGTTCCGAGTTGGGGTGGGACACATGACCAGCCCAGTGACGATGATTGGTGTGTAAGTGAACGTGGTGTAACTGAGAACGTTATGATTGATTTAGACAGAGTCCATTTACATCGTTTGCGGGTATTCACTCATAGTTTTTCCAGTCGCAAACACCAACAACCGAGAGTCAGAACTTTGGCAAATCCAACAAGTTCAAAGGTAGCATTTGCAAACTGTAAATATAAGCACTACTTTACCCTCATTGAGATGAAAGGCAGGATAGTTTATGTATCGTGCAACTTATGCCTAAAGGAAAAGAAGTCTCTGCGTCAGTGACCAGTAATTCTAATCTAATGGAACACCTCAGGTCTTGTGATTTGTGGTTTGTGCAAGAAATACTTGAAGTTCAAAACCATCTATTGTGTTTTATTGTGCAAACATAGTAATGAAAATATTTAAAATGATATCTTGAATTTGATGATTGTCTTTCACATTAGTAGCAAAATAGTGTAGATTAGTCAACAATGTTTTATGTTTATTTTATAGTCATCTGACAAATCAGATTTTTTTAAAGTAACACAACAGTTACTTTCCCTGGTAATTAGTTACTTTTATAATTATGTAACAGTTACTAACTCAGTTACTATTTGTGAAAGTAACTAGTAACTAAAACTAATTACTATTTTTAAGGAATGTGCCCAATGCTGTTAATTACTATGGTGGTAATTGTGACTTGGCCTCATTCAGTGGATCAGAATGTGACACGTTTATGTCACATGTTTTTTTTTTTTCCCTTTTTCCAGCATCTGAACAGAACTTGTAACAGGATACTTACATATCCAAGCACATGGAAGAATAACCTGATACGTTACTTTTCTATTGTCAGTTTAAATTCAAAATAATTAGTCCTCCTTTAAAATAATTTTTTAATATGAAGTGCTGTTTAATATAGATATTTTTTCCAACATATTTTTAATAATAATAGTTCTAATAACTAATTTTTAACAAGTAAATTATTTTGCCTTTGCCATGATGTCAATACATCACACTGTATATATATAATTTAAACTTTGTATTTATACATTTTTTCAGTGTTTTTTTTTTTAGGTAAACCAAGTTAAACAAAATTAAAACTGGATTTGTGGAACTGGCAAATACCTGAAATAAAACAAATCATGCACTATTTTATAGTTTACTTTAAGTAACATTTCCCCAGTTGTTCTTTTTAATCAATAACACCCCGACTTGCACTGTCAACTTTCAAAGCGACACTCAAAGTAAAACACTCTATGTACTCAAACAAATTACTCGAGACGTGTGACCCACAAGACCAGTGACCCAAAACATCTTGTCACATGCTTCTTTTCACAAGAGATTTATCTCTTTCATTAGTGCGTGTCTGAGCTTGTAACACTGTACCCTGGTGCTCGACCAATCAGCAGCTTCAAGCAGGTGAGGTCACCCTTTGCTGCGGCGTAGTGGGCAGGAAGGGCACCGCAGTTTGTCTCCACTTCTGCTTCAGCACCATGAACCAGCAGCCAGTTTACAGCCTCAACCCTCCCGAACCGCGCCGCCAGATGGAGAGGAGTGGCCCCACCAGAGTCCCGATCCTGGACACACACAAAGCACATTAGGAGTAGCAGCGAACAACCATTTCTCATTTAAAACCTTTTGGGTAAGAATTTTTTTGTATTTTTACAGTGTCCTTATTACATATCTTATATGTACTGTAAGTACTTCAGTAATAAAATCATTTACAATAGAACCAATTTGTTTTCAATTTACCTTTACTACTATGTATTTAGATCACAAATTAAATTCAGTGCACTTGTGTTCATATTGCATTGCAGAACACTTATGGTGCTATTAAGCTGGAATACTGATAACGGTTGGTGCTATTTTGGTAACTTTAAAGGTGTGTAAGGGATCGGTCAACAGTGTAATTATAAATTTACATGTAATTCTATGATAATATGAGTAGAGCGTTAAAACGTGTATGCAGTAAATGCACTGTACTAAGAGATTCATTTAAATGCAAGTACATTTTATGAGATCATGATGTTTGTCCAACAACCCTAAGCCAAACCCTAACCTTACAGTAAATACATGTCGTGAATTGATATTACTCTGTAAGTAAAATGTACCCTTAAGCTGCAATGAGGACATTGTAAAATGAGTGAAAAGTAAAACCATTATCTTCATTGCCAACAAAACATCAAATATTCCAATGTTTGGTAAGAGCTAATGGAGTACAGAACAGTCATTATTTATGACAAGATGATAAAATAACAATAATAATAATATTAACAACAATTCCTTACATTTATACAGGGCTTTTCTAGACACTCATTTTTTTTGGAGGGGAATCCCCTCATACACCACCAGTGTGCAGCATCCACCTTGAAGATGCGACGGTAGCCAAATTGCACCAGAGCACACACCACACACCAGCTGATTGGTGGAGAGGAGACATAAGCTGCATCCCAAATGGCACACAATACACTATGCACTTACACACTCAACAGCATAGTATATGTATGTAGCGTCGTCCCAAATGGAACACTAATGTTTTTTTACTAAACGGAAATTTAAACCGTTTCCCTGATGATGTTTGACAGTTGCCAAATTAGGTAAATAAATGACCAAAGTACCAAATAATACCAGCCATGAGTATAACCGCATTCACCATCAGAAGGTGGTATAATCACTCTCATAGGAGAATTTTGCTTTCACAATCCAAAATAAATAAAGTGATCCAACATTGGTGCCCGTAAGCTCCGCCCCTTCCCGCTACGTGAGCAAAGCTATGGTCGTTGAGTGTGTGAAGTGTCCAACATAACACACTTCTTTTTTAACAGCTGAATAAGTGCATTATCCGGGTAATTAAAGTGCACTTTTTTTTCAGAGTTTACAGTGTGAATGCACTACTTACACTATTTATAGAATAGTCCTTAAGTATGCAATTTGGGACGCACCTAGAATGAGGAAGACAGTTATGATATAGAGATGGTTAGGAGGTCATGATGGACAGAGACCGGTGGGCTAATTTGAGATTTTTAACAGCCATAGAGAGTCAGGACCTCGCTTTAACGTCTCATCCAAAAGATGGCACTCACTGAACAGTATAGAGTCCCCATCAATATATTAGAGTGTTAGGAGCAATGACTGTAAAAAATATGGACGACGCGACAGCCCTTTTTCCCATTGAACGCCTTGAGGGCAAAACGCCTGCTTGACGGGAACAAACTGTCGCAAAAGACTGCTGAAATTGGAGCCAGACATGCGCAAAAGGATTGTCTGATGGAGCCAGAGGAGGAGCCGCGAAAATGAGCAGAGTCGAGCTTCCAATCAAACGCTTTATGTAAAATCAACTACGCCCCCCGAACTTCTCAGCATGCGTTTGCTGTCATATCAACACAAATGGATGTAATAACGTTAACAAATATGAGGGTTTTATATATTCAATCGCGCCAGCTCCAGGCCGCAGCGCATAACTTACTCGCGGCGTCGCGGGCTGATTCCGGCTCGCATGCGGCAGCGCCTGCTCGCTCGGCCGCCGCATCTGGCTCGATTGACTCGGGCTGGAATTGGGTAACTTAGTGAGTCCAGGCATCCGGAGTAGGTCCAGCAGAGGTAACATTAGTCAGTCTGAGCTCTAAGAGATAAGTCTCCGGCAGGCGAGAATCTAGCCGGAACTGTGTTTTGCTATCTGGGTGGCTAGGCGTGTATCAGCAAACTAATAAAGCCCGAAAAAAGCCCTGAACTTAGCGAATAAACAGTGTTCCACCAGGATCATGTATGT
Organism: Danio rerio; assembly: GCF_052040795.2. Taxonomy (NCBI): domain Eukaryota; kingdom Metazoa; phylum Chordata; class Actinopteri; order Cypriniformes; family Danionidae; genus Danio; species Danio rerio. Next base: position 29,547,684 of record NC_141026.1, on the reverse strand, counting down.
CAGAAATTATAGTTTACTGCTGAACTCATTTTGTCATGGTAAAAAAACACAGAAATCGAATAATAACATTTCAGTCTACTTCAGTCTCCTGCCGAAGCTCAGACGCCGCGCTTTGAGAAACTGTCAATCACAGCTGTCAATCACGATGACACGCCCAGCATTAAATTACTGCTAAAAACAAACTGTTTACAAAAATGAAGATCTGCACCTATTTCAGCACAATAACCAGTGCCTTAATCGACCAGAACTATCTTTCGGGACATTTTATTGCAAGTGTAATATTTTTTTTTATTTGGGCTCAAGTCTCCTTCATTAACACGGAGGAGGCGGGCTTTATGACTTGTACTGCAGCCAGCCCCCAGGGGGCGATCTAACGGCCGAAACCTTCACTCAAACGTAGGCTTGCGGCACACTTGGTTAGGAGCCACACAGACCACAGGTTGAGCACCCCCTGCTGGTCTCACTAACACCACTTCTGGCAGCAACCAAGCTTTCCCATGTGTTCTCCCATCCAGGTACTAACCAGGTGCAGCACTGCTTAGCTCCAGTGGGTGATCATGCTAGCTGCCTGCAATTATTATAAGAATATTAACTTATATTATTAACTTAATTATAAAGAATAATATTCTTGTTCATAACTAAGAGAATTAAATAATCCATGATAACAGATTATCTGAAGACCCACAAGAAATTTCTTTCTACCTGTAAGCATATAAAAAGTAATATCACTTTGTTATTTGATTTATAGGTTGTTGATTTTTGTGTGTGTGTGTGTGTGTGTGTGTGTGTGTGTGTGTGTGTGTGTGTGTGATTGATAAATCCAAGTCATAATGAATCGGCCCTTATTCAGTCATTTGTTTGTATGGTGGGGCATAAAATTGTGTTAAAAGCCTTTGTAAACTGTATAACAAGACAAGATTTGATTCAGCTGTTTACACATCTAAATCTACCCCAAGCATGTGTTAAAACAGAGTAGCAGATCTGGCCAAATCAAAGCATGCAGGTCTCACAAAAAAAGTGTCTTATTACATACTGTATACAGTATGCCTCAACAGTTCCCAGAGACATGAGCTTTATTCATATGCCTAAAATGTGTTCTACCAGAACATGTTAACAAAAAAAGCACAACATCATTAAGGGGAATACAATGTTTGCCCTCAATTTTCTGCCAAGAACTTGATTAAGGAGCAAGATGACCTAATGAGATTTTAAAAAAAGCATTGTAGTGCAAGAACAACAGTGGACTTTACAGTTTACTACACTCTCAGAAATAAAGGTACACAAACTGTCACTGGGGTGGTACCTTTTTAAAAGGTAAACATTTGCACCTAGAAAACCTGTATTAATACTTTAGGGGAACATATTAGTACCTAAAAATTTTAAGACAGACACTTTTGTACGTTTTAGGTATTAATATGGACCTTTAAGGTACAAATGTGTACCTTTTGAGAAGATACCACTCAAGTGACAGCTCACGTATCTTAATTTCTGAGAGTGGGCACCTTTGCTGAGCTGCACACTTCTGACTGTCAAGAACATTGAAGATTAAAGAATGTTTTATAGATTATTTCAAATAAACTGGAGGTTTTGGAACCATGGATCAGCAGAGTGTGCCTTGTGGTTACAACAGCTTTGCTGTAGCAGTAAGCAGAAACCTCAGTACATGAAGAAAATTATTTATACTTTTAAGTTTTTAACCATTTAAGCAAAGACTGTGATGCATAGATTGAAGCTTAATATTCTTTGAATTTTCCTACAGGACAATCAACTTAAAGAATGCCATTAAAATCCACTGAAGCTTGTTTCAGTATCATTGTAGAATGTTTTTAAGTTGGCTGTTAAGTATTCAGGTTTAAAATGAAATAAAATAAAAAGTTGATGAAACGTGAATAAAACGGTGTTAATGTGAAAAAAAAAAAAAGATTATCTGGCATCAAGAAGTTGCTCTTCAAGCAAGGAATCCCATTTGAAAGGTGACAAAACTGTAAGCACCTCCAGTGGAGGCAACATTTATTGAAGGTTATGGAGAACAAAATATTTTTTTATGAAATTTGACTAATTGGCTGGTGGGGGCAGCATGATGGCTCAGTGGTTAACACAGTCACCTCACAGCAAGAAGGTCGTGGGTTTGAGTGCTGACAGGGACCATTTCTGTCTGGACTTTGCAAGTTCTCTCCATGTTAATGTGTGTTTCACAGTCCAAAGACATGCAGCATAAGTGAATTGGGTGAAACAAAATTGGCCATAGTGTATGTGTGAGAGTTGAGGCTGGAAGGGCATCTTTCAGCAAAATATATGCCAGAATAGTTGCAGGGTTATTCTGCTGTGGCGACCCCTGATAAATCAGGGACTAAGCCAAAGGAAAATGAATGAACGAATAATTGACGGGATTGAATAGTTTTTCCAAGTAATGTTTAGAGAAAAACTTTAAAAATCACAATTTTTTTTATGTACAATTATCACTATTAATAAGCCATTACTCTTAACAAGCCATTACTATCAATAGTTACTTTGATTTTGAAAACTTTAGTTATTTATTTTATTTATTTATTTATTTTTAATTTTTGGCTTCAATAAACTTTCCACAGTGATTATTTATAACTTAAACTGTATAAATTATATTGAATGTTTTTGGGGAGCATAATGTAAATGTCCCATAAATAGTAAATCTGTATAAAAAGTATGTATATCACTCAAAATACACTGAATGGACAGCAATAAATAGTAAACTAATTATTGTCCAGGTAATGTCATTAGTATTTTACTAAATATTAATGCAAATTCAAGACATGATTTTTTAAAAACACCTTCTCATGATCATAAAAAAATGAGATTGAGATTATCCCCAATTTATTCTGGAACTGAATGAATTCTAACTAATACATTTGAACTAAACACAGAGGAAAAAAAACAGAAACATTATTGATAATAATATTAATAAATGCTGTCATTTATAATTTTATAATTGAGAACACAACCACTAGTCAGTCTGGTAAACTGCTGCCACTGATTCCAGAATATCCAATTAGAACATTCAGTTTGACAGAGGTCATCTCATGATGTCATCCCAACATCATCATAGCAACTGGGTGTGTATAGTCCGTTTAACTATAAATCTACAGCTTCTGACACAGGCTCTGTTCCTTCATCAGGCCATCACTCCCCAACTCCTCCAATGTGATCGAATTAGTGTAGCCATCTTTATTTAATCAGACCAAGGAAATGTTCATTAATAATTCAACCACATACAACTTTGACCTCACCTTGGCAAGCACGGGCCTAAAAAAACTCCCAGTAAGACCACCAACCTGGAATATTGTTATCACTTTAGTCCATGATAACAAGACACTTAAAACATCTGCTTTAACAGAGCCCAGCTGCCTATAAATTAGATCAAGAGGTTGTCGATGTTAAAAAAGCCGGTTTGCATTAGTTTGGTGGGGGGAGAGAAGGGTCTCGGCGGAGCAGTATATGGCCTGTACTCCCATGGCAAGCAAACAGTGCTCACGGTTCGGTTCGATTGAGCCCCTCTTACCCATCTGCTCATGATTACAGTGGTCATGCAATACTACTGAGCAAAGAGTAAACAGAGCAAGGGAAAGTCATGTAATCACACCATTCACACCGTTCTACGGTTCCTGTACTGGATGACCTACTTATTATGTAAGGTGCTATATTTGGAGCAGGTGTTGCTTTCCTTTATTATCGCTTGCCATGGGACTGCGCAAGGTGCTGCAAAAAAATTTTGGTAGGTAGTTTGCATCATTCAAAAAGTTCATATATTGTATATACCGTGCAGGATGTACTGAGGCAGGTCATTAAAGGGACAGTCTACCAATAATTAATACACTCACTGGCCACTTTATTAGGTACACCTTACTAGTACCGGGGTGGACCCCGTCTTAGTCCTTTCTCGGCATAGATTCAACAAGGTACTGGAAATATTCCTCAGAGTATTTGGTCCATAATGACATAATAGCATTATGCAGTTGCTGCAGATTTGTCAGCTACACGACAATTATGCGTATCTCCCGTTCCACCACATATTAAAGGTTCTCTATTGGAGACTGGTGTCTCTGGTGATTGTGGCGGCCATTTGAGTACAGTGTACTCATCGCCATTTTCAAGAAAGCAGTCTGAGACGATTCACGCTTTATTCCATGGCGCATTATAAGAAGATTGGTACACTGTGGTTATACAGGGATGGACATGATCAGCAACAATACTCAGGTAAGCTGTGGCGTTATGGGGTTCAATTGATACTAATGAGCCCAAAATGTGCCAAGAAAATATCCCCACACCATTACACCACCACCACCAGCCTAAACCATTGACAAAAGGCAGGATGGATCCATGGTTTCATGTTGTTGACGCCAAATTCTGACCATACCCTCCGAATGTCTAAGCAGAAATTGAGACTCATTAGACCAGGCAATGTTTTTCCAATCTATTATTGTCCAATCTTGGTAAGCCTGTGTGAATTGTAGCCCTAGTTTCCCTTCCTTAGCTGACACGAGTGGCACTCGGTGTGGTCTTCTACTGCTGTAGCCCATCTCTCTACAGGTTTGACATGTTGTGCGTTCAGAGATGCTCTTCTGTATATCTCAATTGTAACGAGTGGCTACTTAAGTTACTGTTGCTCTTCTAACAGCTCGAACCAGTCTGGCCATTCTCCTCTGACCTCAACAAGGGATTTGCTCCCACAGAACTGCCGCTCACTGGATATTATCTCTTTTTCGGACCATTCTCTGTAAACCCTAGAGATGGTTGTGCTTGAAAATCCCAGAAGATCAGCAGTTTCTGAAATACTCTGACCAGCCTGTCTGGAACCAATGACCATGCCATGTTTAAAGTCAATTAAATCACCTTTCTTCCCTATTCTGATGCTCAGTTTGAACTTCAGCAGATCGAGATTGGCTGATTAGAAATTTGATAAGAAATTTGAGCAAACGAGCAGTTGGACCGGTGTACCTAACAAAGTGGCCGACTATATTAAAATATATAAATATATTTAAGTTAATTAAATACTATAACCCTGCCTATTGTGAAACACAGAGTACTGTTCAAAAGTTTAGTCTAGGTAAAGTTGTTAAAAGTAGTCTTTTGTATGCAACAAATCAGCATTTATCTGATCAAACATGTAGAAAAATACAGACAAATAACTCAATGCTGTTTCAAATTTAAAAAGTTAAAAGGTGTCTTGAAATTCAATTGAAAAAAATAATATAAATCTTGAGTTATGTCAACCAAGCATTTTTTAGAGTGCAATAGCACTTTGAAGTTACAGGGTATTTTAACAAATGTTATAGGTGTGTGCCAAATCACATAGATTTACACATTATTGTAGAATGAATACTGTAGGTCAGGGGTGCCCAAACTCGGTCCTGGAACACCAGTGTGCTAAAGAGTTTAGTTACAACCCCAATTAGACACACCAGAATCAGCTAATCAAGCTCGCTCTAAGTATACTAGAAAATTCCATGCATATGTATTGAAGGAAGTTTGAACTATGCAGGACACCGGCCCTCCAGGACTGAGTTTGGACACCCCTGCTGTAGGGAGTGCATCTACACCAAACATTCTAGAATAGAATAAAATCCTAGATGATGCACTTATTTAAGAGATAAACAGAAGTGTGGAATGTTGGACACTTCACACACTCAACGGTTGCAGCTTTGTTCATAAAGCAGCAGGAGGGCTGTTATCGATTACTTTATTTTGGATTATGCAAACTTCTCTGACGTGAGTGATTATGCCGCCTCTGACAGGAAATATTTGTACAGTTAGTAACTAATTTGGCAACCGTTAAAGATCAACTGGAAACAGTTGGAATTACTGGTTAGTTAAAAATAATAATAATAATAATTTGAAATAACTCCAACATCAAACACTACACTGTTGAGTGCCTAAGTACATATGTAAAAGTGCATAGTGTATGGTGTGTCATTTGGGGCGCAACTTATGAAGCATAGACTGAAGTGTAATTACAGTATCTTTGGACTTTATAACAGGACAATTAACCTAAAGAATACATCCAAATCCACCAAAGCTTAGAGTCTAGAATGTTTTAAATGTCCATTCAGTATTCAGTTTTGAATCTTATTAACAACATTGAATAAAGCAGTGGCAATGTAAAAAAAGAGAGGTTTTAAAAAGTAAGGAAGATTCCATTAGAAAGTTGAAAAAATGTAAGGACTTTCAGTAGAGGCAACATTTACTGGAGGATATAAAACAAGATTTTATACAAAACAAAATGTTTGGGGGTTGAATACATTTTCCCATTAATGTTCATTAATGAAAATCTAAAAAGTTTAACAGTAAATATTTCATAATTTTGCTAATGGCAACAATGTTTTGCAAATCAAGTGTTAAATAATTGCACTTTCAGCTTTATATAATTATATACACATTGGGTTAAATATTTTACCTTAATGATGTATAATACCTTATTATACATCACTGGCTTCAATAAAACTACTAAGATATTAATATTAGAATAAATGGGTGAGAAAGTGAAAGAAATATGCTCACAGTCTCAACATAATGAATAACAAAATGTCTTTTCTACCATGAGTAATATTTAAAACTTTAGGTTGAGTAAAGTTTTTCACAGTATTTTTTAATCCTCACTGGGTCTCGATTTATCTGATTAAAAATGTAGAAAAACTATAACATTGAAACATAACAAGAATCTAGACATGATCCTTCAGAAACCATTCTAATATGCAGATTTGATGCTCAAGACATATAACATTATGAACACTCCTAATATTTTTTTTAAGGAAACAAAGATACAATCTTTTACACAGCAGCTTTGCAACAATGTAAAAGTACTTCTAATTTTCTGCTCAAATTAATGTGTCCATGCTAAATATGTTTTTATTCAAAAATAAATTAACTTTAAAAAGTTTAAGCGTTAAACTGTAGTACAAGTAGATGTCTAGTAGAAAGCTCATGCTGCTCTTTTCAATACATTAAAAGTGACTGATGACCGAGGGTTGTCAAATTCTAAATAAGTAAAAAAGCATGATGTGATACAAAATACAATACAAAAATACTATTTTTTAAATGTCTATTGGCATGTGCAATAATTACCTAAAAGGATAGTTCACCCAAAAAGGAAAATTTATAATAATTTATATTCATAATCAACATAATTAACTCCCCCTTTACTTGTTTCAAAGCTTTATGAGTTTGTTTCCTCTGTTAAACACCTAATAAGATATTTATAGTATTTGATATTTCTACTGTGGAAGTGAATAGTTACAGGTTTTTACAGCTTTGTTCATAATATCTTCTTTTGTGTTCAACAAAACAAAGAAACTCATAAATTGTTCGGAACCACTTAAGGGTTAGTAAATAGTGAGTAAATTATAACTTTGGGGTGAACTATCCCCTTTAATTACTCAGTAGTTTAATGAATATCTACAATGCATCAAAGACACCTCAAAATAAACAGGGTGTCCTGCAGGGTCTTAAAAAGTAGTAAAAGTTGATTAATCAATTTAAAGAAAAATTAAGACCTTTAAAAGGTCTTAAATGCTGTTACAAGGTATTCAATTTTGCATATTTTTTTAATTATACAGTTGTATAATAGTTGTATGCTAAAGCTAGGAATTTTGTAATGCTGTGTAACATCAATAAAATCCTGCTATATTTGATGTCACAGTTCATCGTTCACTGCAGTAACCAAGGTAGCACCATTATTTCTGCTGTTCAATAGGCAAAACCTTCTGGAACAACATGTTTAGAAAGTATATGAATAATGTTTTGTTTAGGATTTTTTTTACAATCAGTAATTAGTGAATATATTTTAAATTTTGCCAATGTTACCAGTTCACACCTAAAGTGTTGACGAGGTCTTAAAATGTATGGAAACAGTCTTAAAAATATATTGAATTTTACTCTGATTCCTGTATATACCCTGACAAAGTGTAACCACCATCATTTGCAAGCAAAACATTTCCATTTTTACTGTAGCCCAATGGTTTTAAAAAGTACTATATTTATTTATAATACTATATATTGTTATATGCTATAAACTCGGTGTGAACAGCAGCAGGCCTCATTTGCATCCCAGTGTATAGAATTATAAAACATATTAACTGTATATTTAAAATAAAACATCATACCTCATGAATACATATTAAATTTCAATGAATAAATAGCAAATGGCCATTATTTATAGTCCATCGAATTTACTTATTTAATTTATAAAATTAAACTAAATTGAACTATAAACTATCTAAGTTGAAATGGAGATAATGAGAAACAAGAGGACAATAATAAAGTTGGTTAGGTTGAATCAAAAACTGTACCCATTCCCAAAGTTATGTGCAGACTACATTTAAAGCTACAATCATTTTTTTCTTTTGTAATATTGCTTGGTTCAACCAGACAGTGGTAGGTGGATTAAAATATAAACAGCCTTTAACAAAACAATTGTACATTTTAATAAATGACTTAAGAATACTACATTGTGCTTTTTGACCTTTTTGAAGCTCCACTTTATACAATATGAAAAACAATAGTGTCTTTCTTAACAAGAATTTCTTAAAGAGGAAAGAAAACACAATTCTAAAAGAAACCCTCGTTCACCCACACACCTCTCTCCACTTACCTTAATGTTACATCTTGCGACCTGTACGAGCCACTTCAGTTCCCGTGTGTGACCTGTAGCTGCAGCATCATGGACCGGCGTGGCTCCATTAAGAGCTTTAGTATCGGCTACAAGTCCTGCTTCAGTAGCTAGAAAGCAAAGGCAGTCCAGCTGGCCACAACGTGCTGCATGGTGCATCAGTCCCGCCCCTTGAGCATCCACAATGGCGCCGGTCAGACATCCAGTTTGGGCGAGCTCTCTGAGGCCCCGTAGGTCTCCCTCTCGTGCTGCGGCGATGGCCTTTTGGAGCACCATGTCGGCCTTGGCTCTCTGCACCTGCAATAGCTTCCTTTGACTGGATCCGGAGGCTGCTTCGGGCAACTCAACCTACCCCCCACGGCACACACACTTGCATACACACACACACAGGGGAAGCCGACACCTCACCGTCTGCCAGGTGGCGGGGTAGGGTGAGCGGAGGAGAGGCACAGGTCTGGCCCGGTGAGCTGTAAAGGTAATGAAAGACGTCACAATGCACCAGTGCTCATGATGGCCCAGCCGTGGCCTCTGTGCTCGCTTTACCAACCTGCATATGGTTGCCCTAGCCCCTGGCAGCAGACACCCGGGGTAATGAGAGAACTGGCCTCTGGAGACCTACTAAAACGTGTGCATGCATGTGGCATGTGATTAGAGATTACAGTGAGCCTCATTTTCAACCTGTTAAATATTCATTTCTGTCTGAATGGCCAAGAGTTTGTCTGGAAAGAGGACAAGAAATTAGAACAGGGCCGTTTGGTTGGAGCATATGAACTTTAATGAATTGGAAAGATCAGATCAGCACTCTGAAGTTAAAGAGTGTCCATTTAGCTCTCTTTTAATAATGTTGTGGAAGCTTTGTTGGATTGGTAACAGATACCTCGGCTTCTTTCTGAAAAGGCACGCTCTGTCACATCACAATGTAACAAAGAGTAGCCCGCAAGACGCATAGGGTACACATATTTACAGCATAAATACAGCAATTTATTTCATAAATGGCATTATGACCATAATACTTAGAGGTAGTTCATCCAAAAATGAAAATTCTGTCAAGTTTAATACCCTTTGCTTGTTCTAAACCAGTTTGCATTTTCTGTTCAGCACAAAAGGAGATATTTTGAAGAACGCTGGAGACCAGGGGACCATTCTTTATACCTCGTTTAAATGATCTAAGATGATTTGGCAGATCCTGGATCTTTTGATCTTGATAACTGATCTCTGGCTAATTTGGTTCTTCAAACAAGTTAGCAAATCAGATTTAAAATGTCTGGATAAACTGATCTAAGATCGCTGCATGTGTTGTGAAGGACAGATCTATCAATCCTCGAAATCATGATCTGACATGCAGTAACGTTTCACCTTTGTTGTGGGCAACAGGCTTTAAACTTTCATGTGGCAAGAGTATTTAGCTATTTATTTAGTTTTACTTTTAGAGTGAATTTTCTTTCTTATAATAGCCTCGGTTTCTTAATCGACATAATAACTGGCTGTTAAAATTAATTCTGCATCTAAAAAAGCATTTTGATATTGGTAAAAGTACAGTATCAAAAAAGCATCAAATCACCATCATATTAGCTGTTAAAACATGTGTATAACAGCATCAATTATTATTCTTTAAAAAAAATACAAATATTGTGCATGTCTATTATCATAAACAAATTGTAATAAAACTGGGTCGGCATCCTAAAATAGTATGCGTTGGTATCTAAAAAGTCCAGAACCACCTCGTGACAATTTTTGTACTTTTTTTTCAGAGTGTGGATTCCATAAGTTGTATTTATATATATTTGAAACTTATATTTAACTTATATTTATATTTATTCGTGTCAAATTGTCAATAACCAAATCCAGCTAATTGAGTAATCCACATATGAAGAACAGACCCCAGTAACCTCTGACATCTAATGTAGGAAAAAAAAAAATCCTACAACTATTGTATGAAAGTCAATTGTTATTTTTCTAATGATGAGAATTAAACTTTTGCACAAGACTGAAAAAACACTGTTTCCATCCAATAAGTCCTGATAAGCTGGTGCCAAATATCCAAAAGAAAATGGAATTTGCCGAGACAGGAGAAGCCACTGCGAGTCTTTTTCTTTTATAATAAATTGCTTGCACCTTAGCATACGAAGCTGAAACACAATGAATGTGTGTTGGCTTTTTGAGGCGTGAGGCTGCACTTTGGGATAATAATGCTAAAAAGAGATTTCAGATGTTACGCAATTTGGTTGTTCTGCTAGTTTGTTCATGAATGCCATCTCATGCCCCAGTTCATAAGGAAAAAACTAATTATCATTGCGTTGTATAAACTGGCTAGACTCTCAGAAATAATGGTACAAAATCTGTCACTGGGGTGGAAAGCAACATTTTGGTTCCTTACAGGTATTTAAAGGTACATAATAATACCCAAAAAGGACAAATATGTACCTCACAGCACCTTAAAGATACAACAGTAAACATTGTTTACTGTACAAACAAGGTACAGTACGACAGTGTACATTTTGATAAGCTACCACCACAGTGAAATATTTTGTACCTTTATTTCTGAGACTATGTGTGCCAGTTATAACAAAAATCACATAACTTTTTTGATGCGCACGTTAAAATTTATTCAGTAAAGGTTTCCATTGCAATTTATGCCAAATTTAGATATGAAGTTCATGCTATTCAGTTGTGGCAGTTTCAAACATTCTTCAAAAAACCTTTTGTGTTCAACAGAAAAAAAAATACTTCGACTGTTTTGGTACAGGTGAAAGGTGCTTTCACACTTAGACATTTGTTTCGAAACCTGTCTCGTTTGCCCAGTTAGTGTGGTTCGTTTGGCATATGTGAATTCCGCAATCGTGCTCAAATCAGCACCAAATCAATCGGTCCGAGATCGCCTGAATGAGGGGGTCTCGGCTCGATTGAAACAAAATCTGGAGTGGATTGATTACACTGAAAAAGCAAAACGTTCCAATGAACCAGGCTATATCACAGTGTATCATGGTTGTGTAATAACCATATATGCAGCTACATGAAGAGAGACCTATGTGTAGGGCGGGGTGTCATTCCTACTGGTAAATGTGCATTTCATGTCGAAAACAAAAGTGAAAGCATTTCAAACTAAGTGCTGTTTATATGTTAGAAAAATAGACATAAATTACCATCTGACAATTTTTCCATATTTTAAGCTTTTATAATATATAAATATATAATATATGTATTAGTCCTATTGTTGTGATAATTTCTGCACTGACATCTCGAAACAAAGATTGATCTGCATTATGATCTGACTGCAAATAATGACGTATAATGACGTAATAATGTTTTGAATTCATGGGACTGAAAATTTAGGTCCTGAAACTCTGACCAATGTGAGGTCTCTCACTTGCACGTGACTTGTTTTAACTATTTTGGTCCATTTAGAATCTTTGCCGTGTAAAAGTGAACTGCACCAGGAACAAAAATAAACTAACAATTTTAATTCCTGTTTCGGTACAAAACAATCGACCTACAAGTGTGAAAGTGATGACAGAATTTTCATTTTTGTTTGAACTATCCCTTTAAACACATCCCTAAAAATCCCTTGTAAAAAGGACCCCAACCTGAAATTACATTAACTAAAGCAACAGTCATACACATATAGGGGTGTGCAATAATTGCAAAACTTCTTTTAGTGTGGTTAACTGCTCACTAGAGATTTACATCTTTTGTGCTGTGATTTGGGTATTTCACAGCAGTCACAGAAATGATTGCATTGAGTCATATTTACTGCCTTACAGTGAGCTCAGTTTGCAACTACTGTAGATGCATTTACCAACTTACCAGTTGCATTTAAAAAAAAAGTTAGATTGTGTTGTTTAAATTTAACCAACAATTTGTCCAACTCAAGACATATTAGCAATGACGAGCAATTCTAATTCTGGAAAAAACAACTGTTAAGGTTAACTGTACACTGAATCTGAAATATTTGCATGTTAAAAAACAAGTTCAATCTTTGATCGGAAGTCTCCGTTCAGGATTTGTTCAGGGGAATTTCTGTTATATGACTCCTTTATCACAAGTAAAGTATCAAAATGCCACTGACTACCTGATATAAACTTTGCATTTTGGGATAATTACTCTCCTTGCTCTCCATGCAGTGGATTGGATGAACACAAGATTTCCTCTTTCTTTTTTATATTCCCTGTTTGACTTCTGAATTGTTTTCAGTTTTTTTTTTTCCACAACAGATTAATTAATATGCACTGGTGTGCAAAGTTTCTGTTTTACTATTTTGTTTAGAGATTTACGTAGGAAAAAAAAAAATCTGAAATTCAGTGTGTACAGACCTTTACTAGTTATATTAACTATGGCTTATGATAAAAATGGCTAAATATAAAAGCTTAAATGGCATTTTATATCCCCAAACTCAAATATTTGAGACATTTAAAATGCATTCCAACAAGCAACATGACACATTAAAAGTGTGTGCTCTTAAAATAACAGTTATGAAAATATTATCACAAAAGATACAGACTGCACACCCCTACAAGCAAGCTGTTTTTTTTACATAAGCTAAAGTAAGCAAATTAATTCCCTGCAGTTCCAACATTGTATCCGTATCATATTCTGATGAATAAATAGCTTTTAAATCCATATAGTGCAACCTGGTGATGACCCTGAAACACGAAGCCTAAGCTCATGACACACTATCTCATCTATGTGCAAGGATACAAAATAAAACGTTTAATAAAACATTTTGGTTAGAGTTCAGTATCAATAAATGTATAGATGTGTGCAACATCCACACCTCAGGAAACAAAAGATGCTAGTTCATTCTCTCCAGCTGCTCTACAGTGTCTCGCAGATCCTCTACGACAAGGTCCACATCTTCACGAGACGTACTTCTACCCACACTGATCCTCAGAGCATTGGTGGCCACATCAAATGGAATCCCACAGCTTAGAAGAATATGAGATGGTCTAAGAAATTGAGAGCACATGACAAAATGACCACAAAAAGGATTAAGTAAAACTTCAAACCATCTTGTGAAGAACATCAAGGTTTATTCAAGAAAATACTTAGAGAAAATATGAAATTGAAGGTTTGGTTGTTTTTAAGCCAAATCAACTGTCAAAAACTGTTCACTCAAAGAATGATAACTATAATGATAAAAAAAAAAACTTTAAAGTACAACAAACCATTGTAAACAAACAGTATCAGATCATGAGTTTGCACCTGACATACATAATTAAATTAATTAAATTGGTGGTTTAAAATTCTAGACATTTTCAAAATTAGTTTGAAATCTTCACAAAATGACAAAAAAATAAATAAATATATAACATTTATTGAAGTCCACACATGGTAAACTGCCTGGAACACGCCTGTTTTATAAGGTCACACAGATATTATCAGTGCATGTCAGAGCAAAAGCCAAGCAATGAAGTCCAAGCTAGAATTTTCTGTAGACCTCAGAGAAAGTATTGTCTCTGGGGAAGGGTACCAGACCTATATGAAAGAGTGGCCACACAAAAGCCACTCCCTCTGTAAAAGGTACATGACAGCCCCTCAAGAGTTTGTCAATACCATCCCCATAGTGAAAGATGGCGGGCAGCATCATGAAGCAGGCATGTTTTTAGCAGCAGGAATTGGAATATTAAGAGTAAGATGAACGCAGGAATGTACAGAGACATCCTTGATGAAAACCTGCTCCAGAGCACCTTGGACCTCAGACTGGGTGGGCAGTTCATATTTCAACAAGACAATGACCCTGAGCACACAGAGATTTCAAAAAATGAAAGTGCACCAACGCTCCCCATCCAACCAGATGAAGACAATACTTGAGATGTACTGCAAAGAAGAATGCAAGAAACAGGTGTGCCAAGCTTGTAGACTTACACTCTAGACTCTTGAGGCTGGACTTGGTGTCAAAGGTGCTTCAAAAAAGCATTGAGCAAAGGCTGTGAATATTTATGTACACATAATTTCACATAAAAAACTTTTTTTTTTTTACATTTGCAGATATTTCAAACATTATTATTTTGCATAGTAATTATAGGGTACTGTTTGTAGAGTTTTTAGAAAAAAATTATGAACTTAACACATTTTGGAATAAGGCTGTAACATAAAATATAGAAAAAGTTAAGTGCTGTGAATACGGTGTACTGTACAGTGTCACATTACTCACCACTACAGACAGCCATCGGTGTTCAGGACTATATTTCCTAAGGTTGTTGTTTAAATATAATAATGCTCTAAATATATGCAGACCAATCAGAAGCCACATATATGAATTTTGTTCTTTGTTCTGATTTTTGGCTCTAGTAGAGGTAACAGTTGATGTTTTTTGGAATAACCAAGTACCATAGCTTCATCTAAAAATCTTCTTCATTGTTCTACTGAAAAAAGGACTTAGAATGATATACTGAGCATAACCGTCAACATTGGGATGTGAACATGAGGGATATGCCCACCATAACCACCTCTGAAATCTGACCCCGATCTGTTCCGGGACCTCACAAATAACAAATTAGGCACTGCACACATATAACGTTAAAATAAATGCATTTGATGGCTTATCTAACTTTCTATGCTTATTTAGATCAAAATTTGTTGTCTTTGAAAAAAAAAAACACCAAGACACCCAAAACCCAGACTTTCGCTCCACTTCAAAACATGTGTACAAAATTTGTTTGGGAAACGTCTGCTTGTGTTGAGGATAGCATGGGAGGGGTGTCGGCACCTGAATTAAAAAGGAAGGGAATCGCGATGTTTTTATATTTATTTCAAAGTGTTTTCCTGCCTAAATAAAATAAAAGCACAGAACAGACTCACATTTAAAAGCAAGGGGTGTCCACTGATGGTTCGGCGGTATGGGTTGCGTATAGGGAAGATCAGCTCTTTAAAGTTTATAGCCACACTTTCAAAGAAGGATTGAAAATATGGGAGAAATACAGGAAAATATCTTTACAGGAGGATAAAGAGATAGACTGAAAAATACGGCAGAATGCTGAGAAAAATGGGAGGGTTGACAATTGGGAGTAAATAAAAGGCTTTTTATATTTTTCAATTCTGGTTGAACTTTACATTCAATAGTTTATCCTGTCAATTGCAAAATTACTAAAACTACATTTGTAGAAGCAGTTATAACCTGTCTTATATAATTTAAACCTAATTCATCTGGATTGCCTTTTTGATTTCAACACTTAAATATATCTTTTAGTGGTGCAAAAAGCATTAGATTTGATAAAACTGGTAAAAATTCATACCTGTCTTTCATACCAAAACCAAATGCTTTTGACCTCATTTTGACACAGTAAATACAGATGACTTACTGATCTCCTCTGTCTGAGTGGCAGGCGGCACCCACACTGGCCAACAACCTCCTACAGGTGGACAGCACTCTGCGCCCTACGGCAGGGGGGAACGGTCACATCAATTATGCACTGGAGTTTTACAAATCTACAGGGTCAAGACCTGACCTACTTCTGTCCAACATGTGAGAGAGAAAGAAAATGTAAATATGTGCACTATATATTTGGGTTTGCAATGTACACTCAGGATGTACAAATATATTCCATTCACAAACAGTCAAAGATAGATTGCAATACTGTAAAATGTATAGATATATACACTAGATATCGCATACTCTGAGAATGCGTCAATATCGCTGCCACATTTGTACAGTGCTCCCAGGACAAAAGTCATTTAACCGCACTAGTCAAGAAAAAAGACAATCTGAAGATGCTGAACTTTTGCGATGTGTACAGGTGTAACGAGCACATAAAGAAAACAAGGATAAAGGCAAAACATTTCGTGGGTAAGATTTCATTGTTTATCATTTTTATGTTACGAACTTGTGCTAAACATGTAACATTATTGATGATAATATAGTCACTTACTGCACTGACCATAAGGCAAAGTAGTTCCAACATCCACTTAATTCTAGCCTTAAGCTAGTTTTGTTGAATAAAATCAGCAAACAATGTAATTAAAATATGACAAGATGCTGCGGTGCTAGAAACTTGTATTAATGTCAACTAAGTGAAGTAACGGCTAGTTTTCGAAGAAACTTATACAGGTGCCTGATAACTGCCTGTGCCTCAATGTCCATACCATCCACCCTAAATTATTGAATATTACAAATGTTATACCATTTTTTCAGAAAGGTGGATGTGCACACTGAGACACAGGAGTGTCGATGGTTCACATAACAGAGATTCATTCACAAATGAATCACTCCCTCCGTTAGCATTAGAAGTGAAAGCAAGAAAGGGTGTGTGTTTCAGGACATAGATTACAGCAAATTTGACAGGGAGGGTGGATAGTACATTTCCATGCACACAAACACTCGCTCTTTGTCAGGAATGCCCGTGTGGTCACTTATCCATCCATGTAGAAAAATTATGTAAAATTATCATTTTTGTAATTAAAAAAATATATTGCATAATGACCACAGGGAAAGCTCCTGATCATAGATATATGCATATATGTGTATATCTCTGGCTCTGGATGGCCACAGTCCTCCACCGCACCTTGGTCTTGCATTCATTTCAAAGGAGCCCTACCCTGTACTAAAATGGCAGCTCTATTGATGCATTTCTTTCAATAGACAACAACAGGGTAGGCGACATCTACTGTAAAGATCTATGCTAATAGACAACAACAGCGTAGGCAACATCTAATGTAGATATCTATGCCCATAGACAACAACAGCGTATGTGACATCTAATGTAAATATCTATGTGGAAAACTGACACCCACTCACCTTGAAGTCCCCTTCCCAAAATGGATAAATTGCATGTGTTGGGCAAATTGTTTGAACCAGGAAAATGGCTGTTAAAATGAATCTTATCTTTTCCAAAGACAGCCTAGAAGTTGAAAATGGAAAATTAAAAAAAAAATTATTACAACTAGCTAGGCTAAATTATTGTCAGCTGAAATGTTTGCTAAAATAAGGCAGAAACCAGACTTACAAGTAGCTTCTGCTCTAGATAACATCTAATTTCCAAGAAATGGGTTTCATATTCAGCCAGATTTAAGCTCACCAATTCTGCAGCCTAAAAAAAAAATAATTACTTAAAACTATTTTGAATGTACAAACACTGCTAATGTATAAATGAATCATTTTACTATTAAACATCTTTTATAGAATATAAAACAATGCAAATGTCATCCATTAATAGATGTTTTTACCTTTCCCAGACCTGCTATCATTGCGGTGTTCTCAGTTCTGAGACATACAGAAAAAACAAGAGTATTAATTTCAGAGTCAGTATCATACTCATTTTAATTCTGCTCTTAATTATTCATCAACTCATACATGAAACCTTGTCACAATAAGCCATGTCATACCCTGGTCTAAAGTTGCGTTCTTGTCCTCCTCCAAAGAACATAGGGTAAACTGGGGTGCTTTTTCCAGGATCATTCACAAACAAAGCACCGGTTCGAGGGCCATAAAACTGGAACACACAATCAACAGGATTGTGATCTCTAATTTTCTTCACTTGGAGAGAGAGTTGATATATCAACAGCTTCTCCTATTACTTACCTTGTGGCCTACGATGGTAAGGTAGTCTACTCCCAGCTCATGTGCATCCACTCGTATCTTTCCGATGGCCTGGGCTGCATCCGTGTGCAGGAGGATTCTGGGAGCTGATGCCGCCCTTTGTTTGTTTACTTCATTGACTCTCTGACAAATGTCCTTAATTGGCTGTTGAAAGTAGAATCTTGTTGATTATTTTGAGTGCCAAATCGTAGTAGAAAAAAAAAACTATTTCATTAGCAGAGCAAAAAATAACTTGCTAAAATGTGTCTACAATGTCGATTTCTCTTAATTAACATCACCTTTTTAAACGACTGCAATGACTCTTAAAAGTCTGGGCTCTGATCTGGATCCAGACCCAGACAGAATTGATCTGAAACAACCTCCATTTCCTTTAAGTGTGTGTGTGTGTGATTGATTAAAAGTGTGGATTTTGTATGATGATAAATGAATATAAGTATTTTTAGTTTTTAATGTCTCTTCAGCGATGGTCCAAAATGAAAGCTAAGGTGAGATTTTAAATTTTCCTGTATGATGTTGCTGTGATGGTTGATGATATTTGTTACAATCAAGCTTGGTGATGGTCATCTTCATCACAGTGAGCATTTGGATGAGTATGACAGTTTCCAGGATGATTTTTTTTCAAAGATGACAAATACCTTTGCTCTAATCCAGGACAAAACTGTTTGCAGAGTTCCCACACTTTCACTAATAGCAGATTCAAGGTCCTTCAAGAACTTTTTGAAAAACTATTAGTTTTAAATCAAACCCCTTTGTAATTTATACTCCCACACATCTCTCCAAGAAAATCCTTACTGTATCTAACATTTCACTTACATTTAATATATACGTTGAAAATGTCTGGGTAATTTTGTAAAACTGACCATTAAAAAGTCATGTTTTTCAAGAACTTTAATAAAAATTTGTTAAATTCAATACTAGTAATATTCAAATGTGGTCTCTGAAATATTGATAAAATAAGTAATTTTATCAATAAAATTAATCCAAAAAAGTAATCCAAGAACTTAATATATACATAAATGTGTAAACATTTTAAATGCATTTATGTAAGATGCAAATGTGTGAAAATTTGGCATTTATTTTTTGCTTTTTACCTTTGAATTTACGAATTGTGTTTTGAATTTACAATTTGTGTTTTAAATGTATGAATTGGAGTTGTGGATTTATGAACTTTGTTTTGAATTTATGAATTGTGTTTTAAATTTATTAATTGTGTTTTATATTTATGAATTGGAGTTGTGAATTTATGAATTGTGTTTTGAATTTATGAATCGTGTTTTAAATTTGCAAATTGGAGTTGTGGATTTTTCGAATTGTGTTCTGAATTTATTAATTGGAGTTGTGGATTTATGAATTATGCTTTGAATTTACAAATTAGAGTTGTGGATTTATGGATAATGTTTTTAATTTGCAAATTGCAGTTGTGGATTTATAAACTGGAGTTGTGGATATATGAATTGTGTTTTGAATTTATGTATTGTGTTGTGAATTTACGAATTGAAGTAGTGGATTTATGAATTGTGTCTTAAATGAGTTATGGATTTATGAATTGTGTTTTAAATGAGTTATGGATTTATGAATTGTGTTTTAAATGAGTTGTGGATTTATGAATTGTGTTTTAAATGAGTTGTGGATTCATGAATTGTGTTTTAAATGAGTTATGGATTTATGAATTGTGTTTTAAATGAGTTATGGATTTATGAATTGTGTCTTAAATGAGTTATGGATTTATGAATTGTGTTTTAAATGAGTTGTGGATTTATGAATTGTGTTTTAAATGAGTTGTGGATTTATGAATTGTGTTTTAAATGAGTTATGGATTCATGAATTGTGTTTTAAATTAGTTGTGGATTTATGAATTGTGTTTTAAATGAGTTATGGATTTATGAATTGTGTTTTAAATGAGTTATGGATTTATGAATTGTGTCTTAAATGAGTTATGGATTTATGAATTGTGTTTTAAATGAGTTGTGGATTTATGAATTGTGTTTTAAATGAGTTGTGGATTTATGAATTGTGTTTTAAATGAGTTATGGATTTATGAATTGTGTCTTAAATGAGTTGTGGATTTATGAATTGTGTTTTAAATGAGTTATGGATTTATAAATTGTGTCTTAAATGACTTGTGGATTCATGAATTGTGTTTTAAATGAGTTATGGATTTATGAATTGTGTCTTAAATGAGTTGTGGATTTATGAATTGTGTTTTAAATGAGTTATGGATTTATGAATTGTGTCTTAAATGAGTTGTGGATTTATGAATTGTGTTTTAAATGAGTTGTGGATTTATGAATTGTGTTTTAAATGAGTTATGGATTTATGAATTGTGTCTTAAATGAGTTATGGATTTATGAATTGTGTTTTAAATGAGTTGTGGATTCATGAATTGCGTTTTAAATGAGTTATGGATTTATGAATTGTGTCTTAAATGAGTTATGGATTTATGAATTGCGTTTTAAATGAGTTGTGGATTTATGAATTGTGTCTTAAATGAGTTATGGATTTATGAATTGTGTCTTAAATGGCTTGTGGATTTATGAATTGTGTTTTAAATGAGTTATGGATTTATGAATTGTGTCTTAAATGAGTTGTGGATTTATGAATTGTGTTTTAAATGAGTTATGGATTTATGAATTGTGTCTTAAATGAGTTGTGGATTTATGAATTGTGTTTTAAATGAGTTGTGGATTTATGAATTGTGTTTTAAATGAGTTATGGATTTATGAATTGTGTCTTAAATGAGTTATGGATTTATGAATTGTGTTTTAAATGAGTTGTGGATTCATGAATTGCGTTTTAAATGAGTTATGGATTTATGAATTGCGTTTTAAATGAGTTGTGGATTTATGAATTGTGTCTTAAATGAGTTGTGGATTTATGAATTGTGTTTTAAATGAGTTGTGGATTTATGAATTGTGTTTTAAATGAGTTATGGATTTATGAATTGTGTCTTAAATGAGTTATGGATTTATGAATTGTGTTTTAAATGAGTTGTGGATTCATGAATTGCGTTTTAAATGAGTTATGGATTTATGAATTGTGTCTTAAATGAGTTGTGGATTCATGAATTGCGTTTTAAATGAGTTGTGGATTTATGAATTGTGTCTTAAATGAGTTGTGGATTTATGAATTGTGTTTTAAATGAGTTGTGGATTTGTGTCTTAAATGAGTTGTGGATTCATGAATTGTGTTTTGAATTTACAAATTGGAGTTGTGGATTTATGAATTGTATTGTGCATTTATGAATTTTATGAAAGCAAATGTGTTATTATTGAGACTGATCTGTCGCCATAGTTTCAAGGCCTTGAAACTATGATGTCTGAAATGTAAATACTTTTAAAAAAATAATATATTTTAATGTGTTGTTGTTGTTGATTTGTTATGCATGTTTATTTAAAAACAGTTTTGTTATAACCAACCTATCTGGAACTTTGACAGTGATGAAAATTCTGATATGGACTCATGACTCTGAGAAACCATGAAATATTGTATAAAAGCAATTTCACACTTGCAATTAATCTTTGTTCCAAACACATGAATGTGACATTAACTATAAAGTGGTTTGATACATTATTTAAACTCTTATCATATTTACAACAAGCTCACCATAATAATCCCCGTCTCATTATTGGCCAGCATGATTGACACCAAACAGGTGGTTGGACGAATTGCTGCAATGACGTCCTCCACCTCCACCCGTGCTGTCACCTTGGAAACGGGCACAAATGTGACATCTACAACAAGAATCCAAACAGCTCCAATCAGACCACCAACACTTTTGCTTTCATTCAAACGGTATCAAAGGGATAGTTCAACCAAAAATGAAAAATCTGTCATCATTTACTTAATTTAAACCTGTTTGAGTTTCTTTTATCTGTTAAACACATATCTGATACTGAACAATGTTGGAAAAAAATAGCCATTGACTTCAATTGTATCTTTTCTTCCTACTTTGGAAAGATGGCTTGTTTTGATTGTTTTGTATTCAACAAAAGAAAGAAACGTATGAAAGATAGTAAATGGAGAGAAAATTTTCAATCTCCAGAACAATCCCTTTAACACAAATAGCAACATAATTGAATGCACAATTCCTCTATATAGTAGTAACCTAAAGCTAAATCTTCAAAAAACAAAACAATGACTGCATCCAAAACGTATACTTCTATTCAATATAATAAGCAGAAATCAATATGCGAAGAGCCAATTTGTATGCCCAAATTCACAGTAAACAGAACACAAAAAGTGCACCGGTTATTTATTATATCTGGAGAGATTTTGGGGTATGCGTATGATAGACATTTTGCTAGGTCAAAGAAGAGGATTTGTGATTGGCAGTGAAGCAACTTAACTGACACTAGTAGATCACATGGTTATGAAAATATGGTGAATGCAGTACATCCAGATTACACTCATTCTTTATAGAAGAACCCTTTTTTCTGGAATAATTAATTAACAAAATAAGTACCTGCACTAGAGGTATAGAGTATACATTTTTTGGACACAACCAAACTTTTATACAGTGAACCCAGTCCTGCTGACCTGCTTTGCCCTCTTTTAACAAGTTTTCAGCTGTGAGTTTGATGGAGTCGTGCTCCACGTTGGAGATGATGACATGAGGTAGAGAGCCTCTTCCATTTGTTTGCTTGCTTGAGGTGCTTCCCTCTGCTGAAATCATGCTCTTCTTGAAGTGCTCAACCGCTGTGTGAAACACCAGATTATTGGCCTGAAAGTTCAGAAACAGAGAGCTAAATAAAGTTTAAGTGGCATTCCATAAAGGCCCCTTTACATAACTCAATTATGTAAATCCAATGCACCTCTCAACATAAGTGTAATGCTCCATTTGGACTACTGCTTGAAGGGTAAAGCTGGGCCTAAACTCTGCACTTTTTAATAGTACTTACAACTGTAGTTTGTTAGACTTTACAAATATGATCCCCATGTCACTGTAAGATTAGAGTTGCTGTAATATCAGACTATATGACAATCGTCAAAATTGACACGCAGTAAGACTCATCAAGAAACAACCTTTCTCTTTTGTTTAGTCTATTACTGTATTTCAAGTATAATAAATCTAGCAGTTTTTGCTAGATTATTGTTTTTTTTTTTTTTTTATTGGGTTAATGTTTGTGAATACACACAGATGAAAGAAATACAGGAAAACTGTATGGACTGATCTTTGTTTTATGCTGATCTGTGAGCAACAGCATCTGTTTTGTCAGAGGAGGCATTACAATACTCTATATTAGGGGTCAAAATGACATGTAAATAGCTTGTATTTAAATATTCTGTTTCACATTAAGCAATGTTTTAAAGGAAATAAGCCTTATCTTGGCATTCAATATGACATATAAAACTGAAAAGAATGTTTTGACACTGTTAAAAACATAATACTTGCGCTCAGGTTTGAGTGTGGTGAAGCACGATTTCATAAATGTGATAAAGCAATGAAAATCAAGCTAAAACTATCCATGGTATGCAACATGTTCTTTTTTTTCACTGACAGCCACAATTCGGAATCTCTGGGAGTTTTCCACTTGTAACTTTAACATTGTGTGTTTGCATTCATGTGCTTTCAATTCATAAATATCTGTCTGTCATGACCTGAACCCACCATAACTCTGCAGGTCAGTGGCTCTCCAGGAACAGGTTTGGACGCTCCTGTTTTATTGCTGCCTTCACATGCTATAGAAAGGAATTATTGCAAATATAAGTTTCCCAGTCTTTAATCGGATGTTAACGACTTCTTAAAACATATTTACTACTGGGAAACTTTTAATACCCAAGTTGGGTGTGCCATGAACTTTAAACATGACATACAGGAGAACGATTGCTGCTGTGACTGCTTTTACTTTTCTCAGAAACAAGTAATGTACATAGCCTTGTCATTAAAGTAGAGCATAATAATCTTTTATGTTTCATAAATGTTTATTTGGCTAAACATTCTTAAATGTCAATAAACTGACTGCCTTACACAGGGAATATTTATATAGTTATCAACAAATGGGATGCTCTATTTTATCTTTTACAACAACAAAAAACAAGCTCATTTTCATGACTCACCTCAGTTCCTCCTGAAGTAAAAATAATGTCTGCTGCTTTTCCACCGACCATCCTAGCAATGGCATCTCTCGAATGGTAGATGATGTCTCTGGCTTTCAAACCTAATCAGAGATCAGTGGAAAACTATTTTAAATATTGTTTAAGGGATAGATTACCCCAATTTTACCCTCCTTACACTGGCTGCCTGTTAAATTTCGTATTGAATTTAAAATATTACTTCTCACCTATAAAGCTCTAAATAATCTAGCTCCTGTTTATCTAACCAACCTTCTGTCTCGCTACGAACCAACTCGCTCCTTAAGATCTCAAAATTCAGGGCTTCTGGTAGTACCTAGAATAGCAAAATCAAGTAAAGGAGGTCGAGCCTTCTCTTTCATGGCTCCTACACTCTGGAATAGCCTTCCTGGTAATGTCCGAGGCTAAGACACACTCTCCCAGTTCAAAACTAGATTAAAGACCTATCTGTTTAGTAAAGCATACACTCAATGCATCACCTAGCGGGTTCCACACTGGCTTCTGCATCTTGCTTATATACACTATGAACAGCAGCTACGCTAATTATTCTCTTTATTCTCTATTTTCACCTGGGGATACTCATCCCGAGGTCCTCAGATTAGGCGGAGTCACTGATTGGATCCAAGACCAGCGACGTGATGATCCCAAGGATTCCATATCCGGGACCAGGCCATATCCTGAGCTGCTGCTGCGCTGATGGTCGTGGGGAGTGGAGAACATGTGTCTGATTCCAGCGACGCTCCAGGGACAGACGAGTCTTCGCTGAGGCCATCTTCCAGCATAAACCACGGCGAATGAAGTTCTGCACAAGACTTTTGGCCAGCGGAGAAATTAAAATGGTCGTGCCCAACTGAGTCTGGTTCTCTCAAGGTTTTTTTTCTTCACTCCCATCAGGTGAAGTTTTTTTTCCCTCTCCGCTGTCGCCACTGCCTCGCATGGTTCAGGATTGGTAGAGCTACGCATCGATGAATTTGCTCTTCAGTGTTTGAACTCTCAGTAATGATTAAATCACACTGAACTGAGCTAAACTGAACTGAACTGAACTTAAACACTAAAACCTGAACCACACTGTTCCAGTTACTGAACCACACTGTTCCAGTTACTATGACCATTTATGTGAAGCTGCTTTGACACAATCTACATTGTAAAAGCGCTATACAAATAAAGCTGAATTGAATTGAATTACCCCTCCACTCTAATCTTTGATCAATGCGAGGGGGAACAAATCCCATTTATTTTTCGGGGATTATTTAAATGTGAATAACGTTGTACAGCTTCATACCTGGAAGGTAGTTACTGCTGGGATTTCCCCACGCATCCATTAAAGCATCAGTAACAACCCTGATCACCTCTGGATCGGCTGGTGTGGTGGCGTTGTAATCCATATATATTCTGCAGCAAAACAGTTATTCGATTAATTGCATTCTGAAACATGTGGAAGATCATATTTGGATGACTTCATGTTCAGAATAGGACTGTATTGGCATATTCATTACCTATCTGGTCCATCAGCCACAGCATGATGATCCAGGTGAGAATCCCAGTGATGTAATGAGGGGAAATTATGACTCAAGGTTATAGGTGGGTCAAACTTTTCAGCCATGATCTGGATTACACTGATAAAAAAGGGCAAAATATTGTACATGAGTCTAAACACATTCAGGGAAATATTAAATCATTTTACAAAGCATATTTAAAGGGACAATTCTCAAAGAAATTAAAATTCTGTCATGGTATACCCACCCTCCCCTTTTTACAAAAATCTTTATAAGTTTCCTTCTTGTGTATAATACAATGTAGGATATTTAGTGCAATGTTGGAAACCCATAGCAATCGACGTCCATTCCTTACTATGGATGTCAGAGCCCACAAGTTTATAAAAATTCTTCTGAACACCTTCATTTTTTGTTCAACAGAACGAAAGAAAAACTCATAAAGGTTTGAAATGGGAGAACGTTTTAATGTTTATGTTAACCTTGGCTTCAAAGTTAAACCATAACGGAATAATGCAGTCTGTAAGGTTTGCTGGGTCACACATATAATTATGTCTTGATTTAAGCCAGCCACTGCTATAACTATAAGCTTTTAAAATTCTATGTACTTTATTAAAATCTCTAACTTTGATTCATGCATGTGATTCACTGAGCGTGGAGACTTGTTCTGTTGTCTAACATTATGCGAGCAAACCCCGACAAGCAAAATGGCCTTTACAGTCGCTTTACAGTTAGCTGAGATAACTAACTTTAGTGATAAACCTATATAATTTTACTGCTAGTTTACTGACCTTTCTTACTCTTTTAGCGTATGTCTGTCCTGTCAATGATTCACAGTTGCACGGCAGCACGCCATACTGTGAACCGGAAACGCACGACTAAAACAAACCCCTCCTCTTTTCACACTGTCCCACTTTCTTTTTACTATAGCGAAGGCTTGCCTCGTGAATTATTAATCAGATCGCGGTGACGTTGCTTGATAAACGTGAAAAGGCGTCCAGTCGTGTCCTGAGTAGTAATGCTAATAAGCCAAGCCTTCAGGGTTCCGCGTTTCTAATTCGATAGTCTACTTCCGCTAGCTGAACGTCACGTAATTAATATTCATAAGTTAAGAGCCTTCTTCGTAGTAGCGCTTGTAATTTTGTTAAGTTACTTTGAGGCCAGTGAGGATGGAAGTATCGTTCAAATAGTCTACGATATGGTTAGTAACTAAGGGAATATATACTAATGGATAAAATGAAGCACATATAGCTTGACATTGGTAGGTAGTAATTGATTTTCTTTTAATTCTATAAATGATGTGAACAATAAACGTTACACTGATTTATTCATGAGCTATTTCACCGAATGAGTGCCTTTTCTCTCCCCAGGACTAAATATGTATACATATGCAAGAAAAGTAACTCAAACATTCTTGTTATTATTATTAAGCAAAGTGTCCTTTACCGTCAGAACTACAAATTTAATTCATTAAAAACGACCTAAAACACTGAAATTTTTCGCTTGTCCCCAGTCTCTAACACTGCAGTTCACAGTAAAATATAATTATTAAAATCTTAGATTGTTGTGTAACTCTATATCTCATATTTGCCTCAAATACATTTATACACACAATTTTTAATCAGTCCTCTTATATATCAGTGCCCTTTTTTGTCTAAGGCATATATATATATATTTATATATATATATATATATATATATATATATATATATATATATATATTTATAGATATATATTTTCCATTTTTACCCTAGCCTATAACCACAATAGCTAATTCACATATTTGGCAAATCATGAAAATTGCCTGAATTTCTTTAAGCTATTAGCATGTACAGCATGCATGTGGCTAAATGGCATTTAATTGCAAATTTTATGCTAAAAATTCAGTCCTGTTACGTATTTGAAGAGTAACAGGAAGGAGTAACACCAAGAGTGTGAAGCATCTTCTGAAGTATTTACTTAGTAGTATGAATATTAGTTTTTATTATATTTTTCACCTGATTTCCACATTATGTTTGCTGAAGTTGTAAGATATTTAAAATAATAGTTTTCTCAAAAAATGACAATTTTGCCACTGACAGTCAACAGTTTGTTTGACCAGTGAAGACATCCTTTTGCTACTTATTTGAGGACATTATTTTATGAAACCCTCAAGGCCAGTCACAGGTTGTAACATGAAAATTGAAAAATATGTCTGGGTCAAACTGGGTCAAGCTTTTTAGGAAAGGTTAGGGAAATTGTTTTTTGTTAAGTTAATTGCTTTTAGCAATCAAATTATTAGTGGTTTGTGGACAAGTAATGTTATTATTGTATTATTATGTTAAAATAGATAGAGAAGACCCATACTATGTACTGTAGGAGCCAAAAACACTCACATGGCATACTGCAGAGGAATGAGCAACCCTCTCTTTATTCCTCTCTCTAACGGTTCTGTTGTATTCTTTCTTTCCATCTTCTTCAGTGTTAAGACCTACAAAGCCCGTCCTTTTAACACAGATATTCCTCTTTCTCTCTCTCACACATAGCACATACAGGATTCTCTCTGACACAAGCATGCATACACAAACACACACACATTCCTGTTACAGTTTTTATTCCTGTTTCTGTAAGTGTTTTTTTTTTCATAATTTTCTCAGTTATGTTCGGTACATCATTTACTTAAATGTTTATTAATTTACATAATAAAAAATAATGAATTTCAGGCCACAGTTTTCTTTAAAAAAGGAAAGTACCAATGCATTCATATATAGTGATTTTTTGTCACAATTATAAAATTACAAACCATTTTAAAAAAGAAAATCACTTTCTTAGGAGGAAAACAAAGCAATACATAGTAAAAACGTAAGTTATTTTATATGGACCAATTTGTATATTTAAAGATTAAATGTGTGTTATTAAATTCTGCTTTGAAAAAATAAATAAAAAGAAGTTTTATATTAAAGTTACAACTAGCAAAAGGCCCTCATACGCTCACAAATATCAGCAAACTTCTGTTATTAGTTTTTAGTCAGTCTCACAATATTCACGTTGACATAGTATTCACACTCACATAACCACAGTCTGTAAATGTATGTAACATGACAAATTGTTTCATCACGCCTGGATTCTGCTAAAACTAGAGCAAATAATGAATAGCCTAATACATTATTTGTAAAATAAATAAATAAATAATAACTAATATGATTTAACAACCAATTTAATGAAATTCGTAAGTTTATACTTTTTATGGAAGTCTGTTTTCACTACAAGAATAAAAAAAAAAGACTTCATTTAGTAATTCAGAATTTCATGTAATTAGACATTCTTCAAAAGAAAGATTAATATTGAATTTCAAGAAAGAATTCAAAAATGTGTGATCTAAGTGTCGAATAATGATAGAAGAAATTCTGGGAAAAGTCTTAATTGTGAGCTAAATAATATATTTTTAAAATATTATTTCCAAATATTATTTCTAAAAATAAACACACACACACACACACGCACGCACGCACGCACGCACGCACACACACACACACACACACACACACACACAAACAATTCATAGTGTTGCATAAGTTCCACATTTATTTCATATCTGACAATGTGTTAAGTGTACACAAACATGACTCATAACTCCAACACTCAGAAAGAGACATTGAACTACTGCCCACTGAAGATGGTACAAACCAATTACAACTGCATTATACACCATTCACAGCAATCATGTTTATATACAAGGCAAGTAAAACTCAGAGAGAACAACAGAGAAGAAAAAAATCATATGAATGGAGTCATAATGTGCATTAAAGCAGAACGGAAGCACACAAATATTTGGTGTAAATTATGAGAACAATTGAATTATTTTACTTGTGGTAAATTAATTCAATGATAATGGAATGGGTGTTTTATGAAAAAGCTTGTAGAAACATTACAGGATATGCTATACTTCTAGCTCTCTGTCCTACTTTCTGTAGAGACAAAAATGAAAACAATCTAGTAAGCACTTTAACTGAAATTAATTTTAAAAAGTAATTTTGTCACACACATACAAACTTATTATTATTAAGGTATGTATGTTTCTAAAAGTAGTGGCATTGCTTGTATTTATTTTAAACTGGTCATAAATGTAAAGTGAAATGACTTGACATATCAGTGAAAAACTGAAGATATGCTTATTTTGTCCACTCAAAGATACAGAAATGACAATAGTAATAACTGAATTTTTGGAATAAGAAGTTTAAATCTCTGGAATCTATTCACAGACAGATCAGTGTTTTAGCAGAGGTGTTTTCTTGCAGTATTGAGTATGAACTGTAGGTTGGTTGACCTCAGTCATTCCCATGAAGCTGCCAGATCCAGCTCTGCAGGAACCTCAGATGAACATCTGATCTGTGCTCTGAACATGCAAAAATATTTCTCAGGTAAACTCCAGGATAGTTGTGCGCAAGATAAATCAATTGAGATTGAGGCGGCATTTACACTAGTGCATTTTTGTTTTAAAGTGGTGTCCAGAAAAGTGTTTTTTATTGTGTTTCTAAAAATCTGATCTCTGTCCACACTGTACAGCCAAACACATGATTAGTGACTTTACACACTGACTGTTTGCCGACATCTATACTTACAGTCTACCGGTTGAATAACGGTCATATGAGAAGGGCTTAATGATACAGGGAACAATATGCAATGGTCTGAAAGACTAGTGAACAGTGAGCAGTTATAGCCTTGCCTCCATTTCAAAAGGCTGCATTTTGGTCGGTATACACTGAAACAGAATGCCAGCATTTCTACAACTAAAACAGATCTTCAGTATTTTTAAAATGCTCAGTTTTCAGAGGTGAAAAAGGTCAGAGTAGTGTGGGAACCAGACGTACTATAACAAAACAAAAACACATTAGTGTAAACATCACCTAATCAGAACACAGTCAGACCTGAGATGCTGTTTACACTTCGTTTACACACGTCTTTTCATATATCTGTCTTATTTTGTCTGGCATCCACTGTACTCTGGAAACGTTGGCCTATGAAAAACAAGGCATTTTGATATGTAAAAAGAGCATGTTTTACTTTGAAAATGCTGATGGTCCATTTCAGTACAGGTCTACCGAAACTCAAACTGCAAAAAATGGAGTTGCAGCTATCCACATTTGCACTCTGACTGATCTTCTGGACTATTGTGTATTGCTCTCTGATTCGTCAAGCACCACATGTGACCATCACGCAACCTGTAGGCTAAGGACATGAACGCTAGCAAAACAGTAAAGTATGAATAAAAGTAAAAACACTAGTCTCGATAAGGAATGTTCTCATTCCAATGTAGGCTGCATTTATAGTAGTGTGTTTAAGTATTAAAATGGTGGTTAAGAATGAAAACACTCCTCATTCAGACTGGTGTTTCGTTCAGCAAAACGTTCTCTGTCCTATTCAGTATAAAATTATGATATGTGACCATTTGTGCATGAATCAGGGACCAAAACGCAATTTGCAACAGTCTCAGAGTGATTGTAGCTGAAAGTCTGCATTTCAGTCAGTCTACACTGCAACGGATTACAAGAATTTCTAAACAAAATGGATTTATCATTTTCCAACAAAAACAAAAAGTCAAAACAGATCTTCAATACATTACTAAGAAAGTAGGGCTTATTTCTTGAGTTTACAGTATGATGCTGAAAAAAATGTTTTTGGTTAAATAAATACACTTGTTTTTGTTCATTTTAAAGAACTTGAGCAAAACAATATTTACACTATCTAGATATTCTTAGAAATCCTATACGTAGGGAATGTACAGTAGACTATGCCAACTTAATATGCAAATTAAAGTAACTGAAAACCTGCTGTTGCCCGTGGACAGGTACTGTATGGTTGCACACATAGAGAAACAATGGTAATGATGAGTGAGCCTGAAAGTAGACATTCATCCTGTTAAAGAAGCAAACAGGAAATACAGTAAGATGATGTACATTGAAAAAAATGATGCAAGAGGCACAAAATCATATCTCATCACTCTCTGGGATGCACTTTGAAAATTCCATCAGTTGTGCACGTATGACCTGATCAACTGCTAAACTTTTCATCTTTCAAGACTGACCACCATACAAAGCACTCTTTTAGGATCCTGGGCAATAATGATGATTTTTTTAAAATGAAACAATAATAATAATAATGAACGACTTTTTTAACTAAAAAGTGAAATTCAAGTAATCTACTTGTAATAGCAGCTATCCCAGCATTCACTTCTAACCTGATCCCCAAATGCATTTCATCATGTCGGGGGGAATGAGAGCAGTGCAGTCAGTAAAATGGAGGTCATTCAACTCAAGATTAAAAAAAAAGTGCCATATGCAGAAATTGCACTGTACTTCTTCAAAAATATTACAGTCTTTTTCAATAAATAGATGCTAAAATAAATAAAAACACGTTAAATAAATAGCTAGCTAGATAAGACTTTAACAGAAATCTTAAAAATAAATTAGACAGATATAAGATCATTTGGGGATACCGATACTTTTTATATAAAATATTAGACTGGATTATGATACATTTGAGATAAATCTACTGACCAGTACTCCAACAAAAATAGGCCAAATCTTTTTAATGGTTCTCGTTCAGAGATATGAGAGTGCAACCATCGTCTGTTGCCAATTTTCTCCTCATGCGTCCTGATTATTTTGAAAACTTTATACGCTTTCAAGGCCATACAATGGAAACATTATAAAGGTATATTGGTATTTATGACGGGCTGTACTGTGGCCAAGAACTGCACTTAAAGAGAGTAAGAGCGTAATATGACGTGATTCATTTGCTCCTTTTGCTATGAACTGCTTATCGTTGATCCATTCCATCTTCCATAGCCAAGAGATGAATAAACATATAGTCTGCTGACTTAAATTCTGACCAGTTTAAACCCATAGACTGACAGGTCAGAAGTAACACAATAAGGCCGTGTGATCCACCAAACTCAAGATATGCATTTCACTCTTCACAGAAACAATTTGGATGCTTGTTTTGCATGAGGAGTTCCCATCACCAACTTTCTTAAATGTTGAAGACTACGTAAGCAAACTATCTAACCCAATGAAGTATCTAGCCTGTTCCGTTGGCGCTATAAGTTGAATATTTAGGCCACTGCAGATGCACAACAAAGGGCTTTAAATGTACAGGTGCACAGGTGACGTGAGTGTGGACAGGTGCAGGTACACACATGAAGGAAACAGAGGGTCAGAGAGCTGATTAAGCACAGAAACTTGTGAATCTGTCAGTACTGTAGCTCTATTTACAAGTTTAGTCCTTTGTGTTTGTTTTTGTCCTTGAAGAGTTGTACATTGAGTACACATGTGGTGGGCTTAAAACCTCATCTGCCCAGCTCTCCTTCTGGACAGTTTAGACCTGAGGGGGAAAGAGAAAGATTACTGAAAGTTCCACAAAATCCTCAAAAAGAAATGTTTACCATCAGTTTTCCCAAAGACAATAGAAAACACAAGACATGTCACTCGTATAGTTTTAAGTAGGGAAAAGTGTAACGGTCAATATGGCGAATGAAGCCCCGCCTACAAGTACAGGAGCCAATCATTGATCGCTATACAATGACAGAGAAGCTGGGACCAGACGTGTGCTTTTACGACAGTAAACAAACACACTGACTTCTCAGTGAATACTTGCTTTACAGACATAAGAAATATATTCACAATGTATCCACAAATCTACTTTTAAATGAACCAAGTGCCCTTTATAACAAAACTTTATAAAAAAATCTGTATAAAATGAGCGTAAGGTAAAGTCCGTTCTGTCAAATGCACATTACATGAGAGCAACTACTTAAACACCCACAGACTTGTAAACAAAGAGTTGCTGTCATGTCTGGAGGAGATTTACCATCAAGACCAAGTTGTGAATTACTTCAAAAGAGCAATGCAATCAGGCTATAATTATCCAGGGGATCATAATATGTAGAACGGCCATAAATGAGGTAGGTGTCATGATCTCCTTTCGAGAGCGCATGCGCATTAGCTCTGGCAATCTGAATATATGCAGACTTTGTTTAATTTGAATGTTTAGAAACAAAACTTATGAGACAGATGTTGTTTAAATTTATTGTTGGTTCCAAATAAGAAATGTAATTGTAAGCTTGGAATACAGTTTTGGAGAATTTGATGCTTCTCCATTCAGATAGAATGTCCAAGCATACTGCTCGAGAGGCATTTCAAAGATGGTCGCCGAGTGAAATTACTTAAGATGCCTTAAAGGGACGATCCGATTTTTTGGAAGTATCCTTTCATTGTAAATTTTCCAATTTGTCAGCACTGTTGCTTTGAATCAACATCACTGATCTCTATGAAGTAACATATCAGTTTCAATGTTGACATGATGATCTTGACTGACAACCATGTAAAATGGTACTCAATCTTAGGTAACCTTTAACACCTTATTTCATTTATGAATGAATAAGCATGTCTCATATTATATACATTGAATCAATTGATTCACCACCAAAGGTAAAGATATACTTCAAATAAGAGGACAAAAGGCAGTTTGAGAAGCTTGAGCGATGGTATATTGTTTTCAAACGTTCCAACACACTTCCGCTGCAGGACTTAAGAAAAAAATGTTTGCCATATTAATCTATAACTGAAATCTGAATATGCACTTCCTACTTGTTTTCAGTGAAAATCTCAGATTATGTCTGTCTGAGGTATTGGGCATGGTTAACAAAGGGTGCTTTCACACTTGGTTCGAATGCCTGGTCTGAACCACAGTTCTATAGTCCCCCTCGGCTGGTTTGTGTTCACACTGTCTTTTTTCCTTCTGAACCCCGGTACGCATGCATCATCAAGCTTCTGTTCTGTGTACAGCTGTTGCTAGGTGACGGCCACCAAAGCAAAGCACCAAAATGGAGACATCCGTATATCACAGTCATTCGGCTTTTACTGAAACTTTTGCTTTTGTTATCAAAACCAAAATACAGAGAGCCACTTGATTGTATCTGCCACAAAAATATTAAAAGTGTTCAGAACATCACGTGATGTCTGCAGAAGTTGTTTTTGGTGGAGACATTCAGACATTATCTCTGTATTTGCAATGGGTCAGTCACCCTTGTCTCCAAGGTACACAGACATACACACATGAATGAACTTTATGAAAACTAACGTTAGTTGTACAGTTGGCAATTCACTTCGATTTTTTGGTACGATTGCAGTCATGTCAAAAGTGAACCACACCAGAGTTCGAACAAACCGTACCCCAGACCACCTCTTTCAAGCGGACTTGGGTACGATTCACGGGTGCGCACAGGAGTATAGAAGACAACGTTCACACTAGCTAAACATACCAAACTCTGATGTCAAATGAACCCGGGTGTGGACCAAAAGAGCTAGTGTGAAAGCACCCATACTCAATTAAAACCCTCTAAATATCAGTTTTGACAGCTGTATGACAGCAAACAGAAATGGTGAGGAGAAGGTGTCTGTTAGGTTCTAATAACTCTCCCAAAACCCTTATTTTTCCTACTGTATCTTTCTGAATGAAACGTCTACTTTAATGCATCCAATCAGCTCGTGGTAGAAAATAATAAGCCACACCTACTGTTTTCTATAAATAAATAAAAAAGATTGCAGCTTCTGTTTCACGCAGACTTTAAAGTGTATGAAGCCTTTGTGTGCAGTGATGAATAAAGCACTGCTTATTAAATAGTCACTTCTAAACCAAGCAGAAATTTAGAACTGCATATCCTATTGACTGTATTTCACACACATAATTTCAACAAATAAAGGTAAATGAGACCACGTCTTTAGACGAGTACTCCACTGTACCTGATAGATCCAGCAAGCAGAGGGTTAAAGGCATACAGCCAGTCATGCATCTCCTTGTCATTACTGGCTTGAAGGAGTATCCCACGATGCTCTGTGCATACCGCAAATGTGTAGGGGGTCTGGAGTTCACAAAGATATTAAATCACAGCTCAGTCAATTTACTCAAATTGTGTTCATAAGAAGAGATTAACTTAAAAAAAAAAAATACCAATCAAAATATTAATTCACTTTGATGGTCCCCTTTAGACATTCTGTTAAGCAAAGTATAAACTAAAAGTATACAGTATATGTGAAGTAACTTGTCCTCAATCAGAGTATTAGTAGACTCTCTAATATCTGCTAAAATGTTATTTTGATGTTTCACCAGAAACATTCTGCAGACTAAGGAGTTTTGCAAGTATATCAACTAATTCTAACCCTAACCTAAATGTACTAATACACTTAAAGATATTTTAATGAGATAAATGAGCCGTTTTAATATTAAAATGTATATATTTAGTTAAAAAGGGTGTCTACAGTACCTTTGCATCTTTGAAGCACAAAAACGAGTGTTTTACAAATGTTAAATACCCCATTTTATTTTGGAAATACTGGTATTCCATTTCAGTATACAGACTGTAATATAAACTTTTGCAAAAGTTATCCACAATAACACTCTGACTGGTCTCCTGGACTATTGTGTATCATTGCCTGCTTTATCAAGCCCCTCATAGGACTATTATGCAAGTGGTAGACTGCACGTACAAATGCTGGCAAATATGTCCATGGCCAGTGAACATTAATAGTACCGAATTATGAATTTTACACTGTATAGTGTTTTTCGGATATGCAATAAAATTGCCAGTCTGGACGAGGAGCGTTTTCCGATTTTTAACTATTTTAAAACATTCACTATTTTTAAAACAAAAACGCACACGTGTATATTGCACCTTAGCTGACATATACAGTAGTTTTATTGTTATGTCTAAAGGGGACCAACAAAAATAAATAAATTAATTAAATAAACTAAATCTTTGAAGATGTTTGACCTTTAGCATGGCCTGCTGGTCTTCGCTATACTCCACTTGCGCTGAGGACAGGTTAAGAATGGCCCTTTCCACTGTGTCTCTGTCTGAGTTGTAGATGTAGACATAAGGCCGACGAACCACCACATATCTCTTAACCCAGCCATTACTGTGGGGCTCCAGAAAGTGCAAATAGCCTTTCTTTGACACAATTGGGCTGTTAAAGATTAAAAGAGAGAAGATGTTAGAATCAGATTCCAAAC
Source organism: Danio rerio (assembly GCF_052040795.2). NCBI lineage: Eukaryota > Metazoa > Chordata > Actinopteri > Cypriniformes > Danionidae > Danio > Danio rerio. The sequence goes on along the minus strand of NC_141026.1, from coordinate 29,510,899 downwards.
AAACTACTTTCATAAATTCAATTGTATATATAAGCAAACAGCAGAAAGAACATGAGTTCAGTCTGTAATTTTAATTTATACCTGACACGGATTTCCTGAATGTCTGGCACAAAAGTGCGGGTTCTTGATCTGGGCTCTTGAATCTTCTTACCATCTGTTTCAGAGTCAGGATTAGGGCTCACAGCACGAGATCGGGGTGTTGGGGGTCTACACATATGAGCAGTAAGAATATAGATGTGTTTCATTTGGAGTAATATTAGACAGACAGCTTTAAAACAAGACTTCAAAGTAGAACTTCTTAAACATCATCCTTTAAAATGGGTGTAATTTATGATATGACAGTCCTATTCCAGCTTTTTAAGCAGAATAGTTAAAAAGTTAAGAGACCACTTTAAAAGTTAGAATCGTTTCTCTGGATTTGCAATTAATAGGTGCATGTTCTGAGTAAAATTTGTGATTTATTTCACAAACTGCTAATAATATGTCCTCAAAAGTTCAAATAGGAATGATATTTGATAATTCAGATAATGTATTTGTAGAAAATGACAATAGGTTTTAATAATATATATATATATATATATATATATATTGTTTAAATGAAAAAAATATACAAATACTCAAATGACTGTTATTGAGTAGTTTTTCTAAGAAATTGTACTTTAAGTAGTTTAAAATGTTCTGCATTTGTACTTTTTTACTGCACTGTTTCCTTCAACCTGCACTCCCAGCTCTTTTGTTGTCAACAGTAATTGGCTACACAGTAAAAAATGTTCACTTAACTTAAAATTTTAAGGCAACAAACTTCAGGACATATTTGAGTTTGCCCAACTTAAATCGAGTCAAGTGCAGTAATTGAGTTGAAAGTTGAGTCAACCTAAAAATGTCCTGAAGTTCATTGCCTTAAAACTTTAAGTTGAGTCAACTTTTTTTACAGTGTAAGTAAAATAATCAGTCCCATGACTCCAGTCCAGTCGAATTGCTCATAGCCAAAATAAAAAAATAAAACTAAATTAAAAATTCACACCAGACAGACTAATGCTTTGTAAATGCAACGGACAGGTACAGTGTGGAAGTATTAGAAGTGTCCAAGAACAAGCACAATTGTTACAGGCAACAACTATTTAAACTGCATTTTTAAACAATAACTAAATACGTTTTGAAACAAATGCACCAATTGTATTTATTCTGTTGTTTGCAGCATGAGCTTGGTTTGCAGCGTCAACTGCTGGACACTAGTAGCTTGATAATCAGGGTTCAATGTGCATAACCTAATCATTAACATACTGTATCATAACTGTTAGTTCTTTGCCTCTTAGTTTACAAAGATTTTGCCAAGGACAGTCCATGAATGGTAACTATAATAACTTACACTCAGAAACACCATTAAAAGTAGTGGCACTGATGAAAGCTCCATTTCTAATATGTAGGTGTAACCCACCAGTTCTATACTACTCACTTGCTCCAAGCTGGGATCGAACCTGCGATTCTTTGCATGGGAGGCAGTTGCTCTAACAAGGAGGCTAAATACCACAGCCTCTATCACAAGGGTATGAGAACTTTATATAGTATTTAAAACAGATACTCTTATTGCACTACATATCTTTGGGTGAGCAATGCTACTGTCCTTTTACTGGAGTATGATTTTTCGGTACTCTTTCCAACACAATACAGCTCTCCTCAGCCATTCAAATTAAAGCTTTATTAAGATGTGATTGATATGGTGATGAGTTTGACTTGAAGAATAAATTAAGTCTTTCATTCAATCTCCTTCTCTACTGCATAATATTGCAGCACCACACAACTGTATAATATAGTTGTAATATAATGTTTGCTTGCTTTGGCATTTATAGGGTTAATATTGACTTTATTCTTCGCTTATGGGTGAGTGCAGCCATTTGAATATTTTTAGCTCGATACTTCCGGTCTCATTCACTTCCATTTATTTTTAGATGTTAAAAATGTTGCAAACTGATATTTTCTTATTATATTATTCTGCTTTGTCTGTATTGTCATGAAGACACTTGTTTGAAGAGCAACAGGTTTTACCGTTTTTTGTTGTTTAGTATTCCTAGTCATTTCTCCCATAGGCAACTGATTATAAAGTTCTAAAACAATTGCAAAAATGAGCACACTTCCACATTGAAGAATAAGGTCAATAGGTATATTTCTGGATGTGAGAAGGCTATTCAGATAGGATTTGTTAAAAAATGTTTATCCCATTTGGCATTATAACCCTAAATAAATGCATCTATGAGAAATATCCTCTGTTTTGTCATCACTACTAATAGTTAATTAAAAAAAATCATAGAATAACACGATATGTAACAGAATAGTTTATTTTTCAGTAGGAAAGTGGTCAGAAATAGTATTTGATTTGTGTTGAAGAAATCCACTTTAGACTGTATTTTTTATTTCTTTACCTAATTCTGAGAAACAAAACAGTGGTCGTTGAGTACTGACCTGAGATCAGTGTTGTGAATGTATCGACTCTCCACAAGTGAAGGACATGTGGAGGAGGGTGTGAGGGTGCTTTCGGCACACACTGAAGCAGAGTCTTTCAGGAGAGTCACTGACATCTCACTCAACTGCAACACATCACAGAGAAATCAGTCAGTAAACTTCAACGTCCTGCTCTCATGTGATTATTTCTGTTGGTTTCTGCAGTAGTAAACACTGTCATGTTTGTTTTTTTTAAAGTTCCACTTTTTAATGCAGTGTATTCTTATGTTCTCACTGGTCTGAGATCTCGATGAGTGTATTAGTTGACAGAGGAAAATAAAGTGTTAAAAATAAGTGTAAAATGTTGTAAACCTTTACCTTGCTCTCACTGGCGCTAACACACACATGGCTGTAGTCCCTGTTAAATGTGTGGTTAAGCAAACGCAGACACTGTTGGGATAATAATACAAAGGGAATTTTAAATGTTTTAAAAAAAAAGTTTTTTTTCATGATTTTCTCAAGTCATTGCTGTATTGTATTATACATTTTTACATTTTATTTAATTTTTAATTCGGAGGAAAAATAGGCATATTTTTATCCGTAGTTAAATCAAAATATTATAGAAAATGTAATATTATAATATAAAAATTTTATTATGTAAGATATGTAAAATATGGTAACATGCTGCATAACTGTCTTACAGTAAAATACAGTTCACATTACAGTTAAATACTGTTACATTTACAAAAATCATTTACAGTGTATATATAAAGATTTGATGAATAATATTATAACTTAGAAAAATTTGATATATTATATATATATATATATATATATATATATATATATATATATATATATATATATATATATATATATATATATATATTTTTTTTTTTTTTTTTAATAATATTTGGATTTTACTATGGATTAAAAAATACATACAACGTTTTTTTTCATTAATGATGGTATATACTGGATGATCCAGGAGTTTTAATTGTTTTAAAACACATAATGTACATAAACCATCACAGAATAAGATATAAATAACCACATTTTGAAAATTTCAGAAAATACTTCCAAGGTGATGATATGCATATAACAGTTTTTGTTTTTAATTCTGAATAAAAATAATAATAAAAATACAGGATGAATATGACAAAAACACATAAATAAATAAAAAAAATCTTATTAAAACTTTTTTTTTATTATTATTAAATTTAAATTAGATTCCTAAAAAGTCTTCTTTTGGTTAGCCCTATAGGTCATTGATTCACCTTAGCAGCCAGCTCCCTCTGCCTCTCATTGGGTGTGTCGGGGCCGGGGCCGGGGTTGTGGCCCAGGCCGAGGTGAGTGGAGGGGGAAGAGGACTCGGTTAGATCCTCACTCCCGCAGGACAGCAGCGACTCCTGGCCCAGCAGCAGGGTGGACTCCAGCTTCTCCCTAAGGAGGAGGTAGTGTCTGGTTTTCTCCACCTAACATACCAAAAGAAAATGAATGAACATCATGAGTTCTCAGATCCTCAATAAAATTGTAACATTTTCACATCAATGAACACTTTATCACCAGGCTTTATTCATATTCTAGCTGGTTCATTTGATTTAAGGTTCTATTGTTTATCTACTGTTTTCACACGACAACTGCATTTTTTGATAATGGGTTGTACTTCTTGTTTAGGGAACTTCCATGTTCCAAAAGAATTTAAATAATCACTTCAAACAACAATGGCTGTACTACAAATAATCCAAAAACAGCAAACTGAGTGAAACGTATCTTGGGTTTTGTCTGTTATTTTCATCTGTCATAAAAGTAACATTATGCTAGGAATTTTTACTTGATAGTATCACAACCTCATAGGTGGCCAAAGCCTTTTGAGTTCACTGGTGTTTTGTTCCTCCAGACTAATCCATCTTTGTATTCCACACAGTTCAGAAACATTTTACCTATTAATTATTAATATAGCAACTAAAGCCTCATTTTATGTTTTTGAGGTCATTTGTGGTCTGCTAAAAGATGAACTAATAATTTCACCTCATTGTACCCAGATTTTAAAACACTTCACTGATTGTTTTAAACAAAAGTTACTCCCCATAGTTAACATGCAAGGCTGGGAAGTTTTAAAATGTATTTCACAACAGATTACAAAATAATGACTTTAAAAAGTCATTAGTACCATTTTTCATTACATTACATCTAAAACAAATGAATGGGATTCTGTGCTATTTCATGCTACATTACAAGCAACACACTAAACATCTCATGTCTCAATTCTAGCTCTCGGCCTCCCCAGAATAACCTGTCTAAATCTGCGGTGGAAGATGTTCCTCTTTTTAATAGCATAACTTTTTGCTCTAGCTTTTAACAGAAGCAAGTGCTGGTTAGTTTTTATAGCAGATCTAGCTCAAAGAATATAAAAAACAGATTCACATTCTATTTACAATAACAAAAACTCTCAAGCAACTTGTCGAGGTTTAAAAAGCCTATGCTGTCACCTCCTGCAGGAGGCTCAATTTCTCCAGCTCCCACTGATGGTCCAGGATGAGGCTGTCACTGCGGGGCCGCCAGCCAGCCAGGTTCTCCTCCCCTCGCACATAAGCCACCGACGTGTCCAGCACCCTCCTGCGCCGCCTTTGCATTCCTGCACATTTAGATGTCATTTTATCAACAGAACTTCCTACGATTTACAGATTCAGATTTTTATTGATTCTTAAACAAAATGCCAAATAGAACGCAGTGCAACTGTATAGAATGAAACTTTTACCCATATTAAAAAACAACCCAAACTTATCCTCAACCCTAGGGCCTTGAGGTCTTAACTTGGTCATAATTAAATATAAAATAAAACCTATGATAGTCAGAAAACTAAATACATTTTTTTTCTAAAAATAAATGAGGTTAATGAATCCTTTCTTACTAACCCATCCTATTCTAAATGCCATGGTCAGAATATTTACGGTCAGATTACTTGCACCAGTTTTATGAGTACTTGCACCAGTTTTAAGATAAGATAAGATCTAATAAAAATAAGATCTAATTATATCATAGCAAACCTCTTTAACATTATTAATCAGCTTTTGAGTGACTGATCAGTTTTGTCAGTTTCACAGCTCTGACCTTTTTTTGCAAACTGTTGGCTAGTTATTTTATTTTCATTCGATTACTTTTTATTGCTGCTTTCAGTAGTATGGCAATACATGTGACGTAAAATGTATTTAAACTCACATTGGTAAAATTTGATAGTGAATAAAGCACATAATCTTTATTTAAGGTGATTATTGTTGTCATATGCTGTTGATCTGCCTGAATTATTTGTCTACTAATAAATAAGAATAAATAAGATCCCAGTATTTTTGTTTATCTCAAATTTTATCCTATGTCTGTCCCCCAACCTGATACATTCAAAATAACTTTGCTTGTTCAAACTACTTATTTAAAATGAGTTGAAACAACATACTTCTTTTCAATTTTTTTGGGACAACTTAATTGTGTCATATTCAATCCAATTTTAATTAACAATTAACAACTTGTGTTGGAACAACATAAAGCAATTTTGTGGAACCCAACATACAGTGTACAAACAATTGAGGACATTTGACTATTTAAAAGCAGGCAGATGTATTCATGACCTTTTGAGCAGATCTTCCTAAAATCTAAACAGTCACGAATCATAATGCGACTCCTCAGTGCAACATACAATGAGAAGATTGGTTTCTTACCTGGGCTCCCTGCATCAGCCAGGTGGCATAAACTGAGCTCATACACACCGGTTACACGGTTTCTACATGAAAAATAAGCAACAGAAAAATTTATGACTATACTTATAAGAGGAACACAGCAATGGAAATGTGCTCATCTGTTATCTAATGTAGTCGTACCCTTCAGACGGCCTTAAGGTGCCACTGCTGAAGAGGTTTCTGATGGAGCGAGATGCTGGAAGTTTGGCGTCTCTTGAGTGGAACACCATGCATAAGTCTTTGGTAATCACTGTGGGTTGTGTGCAGTTCTCCATCTAGGAACAGGAATATGTAAAATGATGTAAGTATGTAAAATATTTACAAATCCATAAAGCATAAAAGTAGGAACATACTGCAAGCAATTGAAGCAAATGGCGGTTAAAATAATCATAGATGGCTATTACCCACAAACAGCTGAAGCTTCCAGAAGCAAACATCTTATCTGTTTTAGAACTACAATTGATTATGACAAAATAATTAATTCATACAATTAATGATTAAATATTATAAAAAATACCAGACAACGAAAATACTGGAAATAAATCCTGCTGAAAGATCTCTACCGCGACAATTAATTTTTGAGACTATGATAGACAGATAGAGGATGGATTAGAATCATTTTTCAACGTTGCAATTTTTTTTTTTTAAATGAATCAAAGAATACTTGAAAAATGTACAATGGTTTCTACAAAAATATTATTTCAACATTGAAAACAACAATAATAAGAACACCAAATCATCATATACTGTATGGTTTTGATAGATGTTACTTTAATGTTACATTAGGGAGCTGTTGACATGGAATTGAACCTGATTTTGGTAAAAACCCAAACAATACAAACATAAAATTTGATAAAAAAATAAAATAATAATAAAATTATTTATGTGTAATAACAATGAAATGACACAAGTAGAAAGTGCTGAAATACTGAAATGTATTTAAATATCAAAATTGTTGCATCAAATATGCTCCTTAATTTGTAATGTATGTTGGATTCAAGTCAAGTGATTGGCTGGGCCATTCTACAGCTTGATTTTCTGTCTCTGAAAGCATTTTAGAGTTTCCCTGACTGTGTTTTGGATCAGTGTCTTACTAAAATGTCCACTCTGGTTTCATCTTCTTCATCCTGATAATTTAGATGTAGATGTGGACTGAAGCAGCTAATGTTCATTAACAATGAGGAAGGGCAAAGGCTGGCTGAATAACTACAAAGAGATTTCAGCTATGTCTGGGCTTTCGCTGCCTTTCTACACATCCCTTTCTTCATGTGTTCAATACTTTTTCCCTTTAATAATGCATAACTTAATGTGTAAATTAATTAATATTGTTTTCTTTGCATATATGGATTTCTTTAGTTGTTAGCAACATCCGGGGAAAATTTCAAGTCAACAGCACCTGGTGACGAGTTCAATAGTTCTTTTCATTATATATTTTACTGTATTAACTTATCACACAAATGTCAACTTCAAGAGCATAACATAAATCTTTCTAAAACATTTTAAACAATCCAAACGGAATATTTTTGCAAGAAACTTAAAATATACCATTTCTATTTCACTATTTAATCAGCTTCATGGAATAATAAATAAAGGTATGTCTTTTTTATCTGATTTCACTGACCTAAAGCAGGGTGGTTTGGTTTATTACAGAAAATTGTTATTATGTATGTATGTATGTATGTATGTATGTATGTATGTATGTATGTATGTATGTATGTATGTATGTATTTATTTACTTATTTTAGTACTTCCAGAACCAAGGCCACTAAAAATGCTGTTGTGTTCTACAGATCCACAAGGTTTGCCTCTCTTTCGCATATGTACTTAATTCAGCCATTCCAAATGCTGTGGGCTGTTTGGTAGATTAAATTAGCTGGAACTAAATCATGCAGGTCTGCAACTCTCCAAAATGAACGTCTCATCTCCCCATATGAATAAGTGCATGGCCTTGCTTACCTCCAGGTAAGCAGACAGAGTCATGTAGATTTTCTCTCCGTAAGGAGTCACACGGTTTAGCAGCAAAGAGTTGTGCATGGATGAATCCCAAGCAGCCTCAAACCGGTAGAATGTCCTATATTAATAGTAGAAAGCAAGCTTAAACATATACATTTCCAATAAAATACAAGATTATTATCATATGAACTTGTTAGAATTTTATAAATATTAAAGGGACAGTTCACCCAAAAATAACAATTCACTCATTTTTCACTCACCCTCAAAACCTTTGACAAAACCTTTGATATTCTTTCTTCTTAACATTAAAAGAGATATTTTGAAGAAAGCAGAAAACCTGTAACCACTGACTTCCATAGTAAAATAATAATAATAATAATTAATAATAATAATAATAATAATAATAATAATAATAATAATACAAAACAGTAACAAAACAAACACTATGAAAGTCAATGGTTAAAGGTTTCCAGCTTTCTATAGAATATCATTGTACGTGTTCAACAGAGAAAAGACAAGAAATAAAGACTGACAGGTTTGGTAAAGGGAGGGTTAAATTATGACAGAATTTTTATTTTGGGCGAACTATCTCTTTAAAAGAAAAAACAGTTGAGTTTTACATTTTTTAAAATCAATTAATGTGATATCGGGGGCTGACAAGAACCCTTTTAGCTTAGCTTAGCATAAATTATTGAGTTGGATTAGACCATTAGCATCTCTCCTCAAAATTTCAAAAAAGAGCTTTGATAATTTTCTTTTTTGAAGCTTCTCTCTTCTATTATGTCATGAAAAGTTGCTCCCAATGTGTAATAATCAACGAACGTTGCTGCCAAACCCAATGTAAGTACACAATGTAACTACAGAAGGGTCAAGCTTTCAATGGGAAAATTATTAATTCATCTATTCATTCATTTTCTTTTTGGCTTAGTCCCTTTATTAATCCAGGGTCGCCACAGCGTAATGAACGGCCAACTTATCCAGCACATGTTCTACGCAGCGGATGCCCTTCCAGCTGCAACCCATCTTTGGGAAACATCCATACACACTTATTCACACTCATTCACTACGGACTATTTAGCTTACCCAATTCACCTGTACCGCAAGTCTTTGGACTGTGGAGGAAACCGGAGCACCTGGAGGAAACCCACGCAAACGCGGGGAGAACATGCAAACTCCACATCGCCAGGAACATTGTTTAAACTGTTTTGGGATTTATTTGGGGGGGAGATGCTAAATGTCTAATCAGATAAAATGATTCATGCTGAGTTAAGCTATACTAAAATGCTCCTGCCAGACCCAGAGATTGGTTAAATGATTTAAAAAATGGTAAAACTAACCTATTTAAATCTATGGGACTCATTATACAAGCCTATTTCTAAAAACAAAAACAAATTTATTAAATGCAAAAGCAAAACACTTAATAACAATGATAAACTTTGATAAAACATATCATATTGTAAAGACATTTTAAGAAAACAAAAGTGTGGAGCAGACGACATATACAGTATGCACACAACAAAACACTTCATCAAAAGATATGAATACTGCCACCAATGAAATAAAAACATTAACACCAAGCAATAAAAACGACAAAAATGAAACAATAATGATGAGAGACGAAAGACGTGAACATTGAAGAAGAGAGGCAGGTAGAGGGGGACACTAATACCTAGAATCAGTCCCCAAGGAAATGCTTTAGGTGGAAGGAAAGAATCAATGACAGATTTATAGGCAAGAGTTCAGAGAGGCCAACTGCTGTCTTTGGTTATTATTGAAGCATATAGTAATTTTGTCTCAATGAGGGATGTAATTGCATTTCCTTTCAACTCAATCCACTCTTTACAGACCTCCAGGAAGTACAAACACACAAGTATTGGCCCAGAATTTCATGAGAAAGTACTACATGATAACAGTATGGGCTGCCTGTTGTACATAATTTATATTCACCTTGTTGAACTTCCAGTCTAAACCCTGCTCACTCTGATAAAAGAAAAAATTAGGTCATAACCTGTTGGAATGATCACAGATTGGATGCACTTATATTTCTGGCCCTCAGCCTGTTAAAGATCTTAAATCTCTAAATGCCTGAGTCAGGCGTGCTGTACATGAGAGGAGCCGAACGTTTCTGAGGAATGTGATAGATGAGCTTGTGTGCTTTAGATGTTGAGTGTTAAAGTGAATGGCCCGGCATGACCCAGTGGGCAGCTTTGAGGCATGGAGAGAGAAAAGGAGTGGAAGAGGTCCTGGAAATTTATTTGTTGAAAAGATAAAGAGAAATAAGAGAAGGAGATAAAGGGGGAATCTCAAAAGTCACTATGGGGTTGCCCACATAGAAAATTCCTCTTTTTAATCAACCAAAGGTAGCAGAGTTAGTTAACAACAGTAAGTTCTTAAACCACCCAAACATGCAAATTTGTCATAATCTATTTCTGTGGGAACATATATACAGTTCTAGGATACAGATAAATTTCTGGCATACATGCAGATATTATTAAAGAAGATTATCAGATATTATTAGCCCTGTTGTTATCCTGCAGTTATTAACCTGTTTTTTTATGCTTTTAAATTTTCCCTAATTTATGTTTGAGAGTTTTTTTAACACATTCCTAAACAGAATAGTTTTAAGAACGTCCCACTTTATATTAAGTGGCCTTAACTAATATGTACTTACACAGGAGTTAATAGTTTGTTACAATGTACTTATTGTGTAAATACATGTATTTACTGTGTACTTATGCTTGATTAAATACCTATATGTAATTACATCTGTAATTAACTTTTGTATTTACATTTGTAAATACACTGTAGACCATCCCTCACACCTTAACCCACCCATAAACCTACCCGTACCACCAAACCTGTCCATAACCCAACCTCTATCCCAACTCAAAAGCACCACAAGTGTTCTCAAATACATCATAAACACAGTAAGTACATTGTATTTATTTTCTGATGCAAGTACATAGTAGTTAAGGACACTTAATATAAAGTGAGACCCTAATTTCAAAAAACTAATTCTTTTGCCTTTGCTATGATTACAGCACATAATATTATACAAGATATTCTATGCTGGTATTCAGCTTGAAGGGCAAAAAAGAAAACAAAAATACTTGCAAAATTCTGTTCAGTTCCTACCATTGTAAGGAGCATTAAAATGGGGAGATGAAGATGTTTTGTCTATTCTTGAGCCTTAAAATGTTATATGTAGGAAATCTAAACACATGTAAGAATGGATGAAAGCCTTGGACATGTGCCATTTTGTTAACTGACTTCACAGATTCTGTTCTTTAGTTTGGAATCTGAATGTTTAGCTTATTCTTGTATTGTAAATCTAAATAAAAGCATGCTTGTTTGTGTTTCGCTATACAGTGGAAGACACCTGTATGCTCCAATGTTGTTGGGTTTGCAATATTCCTAAATTTCTTCTGTTTTTCAGCAGAAGTAAAAAAATAATAATAATAATTAAAAGTAAGTAAAAAAAAAACAATTATTTAACAATTATTTTCAAAAATAGCTAAAAAATACATTGTATAGGTGAAAATAAAAGAAAATATGTAAAAAAAAAAAGTAAAGATCATCTTTCATTATGTTTTTTTTTTGTTTTGTTTTTGTAAATGTCCTACTGTAAATATACTGATAAAAACTTTTTTTTTGTTTCACAATATGCATTTCTAAGCACTTGAAATGTTATTTTTTCCGTTTTTCTAATAGTTGTAGATTGGACAAATGTCTATCCTAGCTTTCAAATTTGAATGTTTTATGTTTGAATGTTTTGGTGGTTTATGACCTCATATTTGCAAATAATTGTTGACAGGGATTAAATCACTGATGACTCCTTTGATTAATAACTAATCATTTATGACTTAATTTATTAATACAATCTTATTGATACAGTTTTTATTAGTTTCTGGTGTGGCAGTCATTAATCAAAGGTTTAGTTTTTCATGAATTATAGATTAAATTCATGAAGTTTTCATCTGACCATTTTATAAATCATTTTAGTAAACCTATATTGATTTTCCCTTTAAAAAGATTAATCCTAAATGATCATTTATATAAAGAAAATATTAGTATTACTATTTTAGTCAATGGTGCCTTGGTTTTTGTATAATTTGGTAATAGTTTATTCTTTAACTATGTTTTAAAATTGCCTTATATTAAAAAAACAAACTACAACATAAAAAAAGAGTTTTTTTTGCAGTAATTACAAGTAAGATCCATTTATTTATTCTAACAATAAAATGAACTAAAGATTTTTTTTCTTTTATAGAATGCAAAGGTCCCATGAATGTTTAAGATTCTTTATGAAAGGACTTACAACACAATAAACAACTAGGGATTCTACAGAGTAGCGATTCCTTTCATGAGGATCGGCTAATACTGAGAACCGATTTTGATGCTTTAAGTTTATAATGCATAGTGTGACAAGTAAGCGGAGATCTCTCCTTACATAAGAGAATAAATGAAGGATGTTGCATATAATTCCTTAAACATTTCTCTTATAACCTTTTTGGTGTATTTGTGTCATGATCAGAAGCAGCTTTACAAAAAAATAATAGAAAAACAGAATAAAAAATGTACTGCAACTAATTTTGGGAAAAAAATTGGAATCACTGCTAATGATGGAAGAATTCAACATGAAAAAGTCTGGAGTGCACATTTGATTCTCGCAGCCATTACTAAACCATTCAAAAGATGCACCTTTTAAATAGAAAAAGTGTGTTCGGTGTGATCCGGCCCTTACTCTGCCTAAACTCATAAACAAACACTTGGGACCAGTTCATGAGATCTGCCATTAGTGAGTACTGATCGAGTCATGAAATGTGATTATCAGCCGATACCGATCTCTGGCCGATCGATCGGAGCACCCCTATAAACAACCTTTATTTAAGACTAACGTTTTTGAAACATAAAACTATTACTTAAAACTTCTACATTATTGGATTACACATAAAGGGCTCGTGGACCATTAAAGGACAGCAACACGCTGTAAAGACTCAGTTAACTAATTATACTATCTAGCATTCTAGATGTAAATAAGGTTCTAAGTCACTCCATCCCAATGACGGCTGTTTGTAAAGTTCCATTAAGTGAGAGCACTCAATAATCTCATTTCTGATGGAATTGTTCACTCCTAAATAACAACATAAATTAAGCTTACCACACCAAGCAAGATGAGAGATTGTGTGAGGATAATTCCATCCTCCCATTTACACATGATAAAAGACATTTCCTGTTGCTTTTACCTTCCAATATTTCTTTCCCTTAATTTTCTTATATCAGCCAAGCCTAACTATAACTCATGTTCTTGGCAAAATAAACAGCAATACTTTCCGTATTAAGTTTATTGATTCTGCTTGTATCGAGGACCTAAATAACACTGAAAAATTGCTCAGTGTGCAGGGGTAAGAAAGCAAGCATGCTACCACTGAGGTAATGCTTACATGGATTGTTGAGCTGCCACCCAGGCTGCTGGAAATGAAAACTGTTTTCCGTCACATAGATGGGAGACTCATTGGACAGCAACTACACTTGAGGGTGTTGTTTTGTGGACAGTGCTTACAGAACAGTTGACAAGGAGACAAGTTTGTACTACGAAAAAATATGAAATGCTTTAAGGAGTCATGTTTACATTTTAAATTCCAACAATAATAATTAGCTGCATATTTTTTATATAAATGACTTTTTTTTTTTTGCCACTTTTCACTTTTTTTTAATTTAATGATTAGGTTTACTACTGAGGTTTACTAATGATTAGATAAACTACACACAATAAAAAATGACTTTTTCTGCTTGTTCAAACTATTCATTTAAAATGAGTTGAAACAATACAATTTCTAAACTGTTTTTGGGACAACTTAATTGTTTTGTGTTGAATGGACTTAAACTTGAAAAAGAAAACAATTTAGTTAACTTAATCGATTTGCATTGGGACAACATAAAGGAATCATGAGGAGCCCAGCAGTTTTTTTTTACATAGTTACAATGCCTGTTAAGTCCTTTTACACTATTTAGACTAGTGTAAAAATACAATACTTAATGGTTAACTCTAATATACAGTAGCATAGAGGGTGAAAAATGATTTTTAAAATAAAATCTTACTTTTTTTTATTGCCTTATATTAAAAATGAATTATGATTTAAAAATCCAATTTAAATAAATGTTTTTTTTATCTAGAAATGCCAAGTAAGAATAATTTATTTATGCAAACAATAAAAAAAAAAATCTAAGGTGCAGTAGTTGATTGTCTTTAGAAAAATTTTGTTGTGCTGGTTGAAAGTCTCTATAGTAATGATTAATGTAAATAATCTAAATGTATTTACAGTATATGTATTTTATATTCTGGGTGAGGCATAAGACAAAAAAATGTTTGTCCAATTAAATATTGTTGTGCCGATAATTCCCATAATTCTGATAAGTAGCCCAAACTGTCTGTCAGCAAATGTAGATTTGTACAACTGTGCATCTCTTTGTTCATGCAGATCCGCCGATGCTCATTTACATGGGCCATGGTCATGTGGACAGCAGTAAAAACAAATGCTGAATCAAAACTTTTAAATTCATGAATCAATTTTGTAGTTACTTTTGTACACTGGAGGAAGGATGACACCATGGCTAAGGGATTTCTTTTAGACAGGTAATGTTATGTTTTAAACTATTTTAGTCACGCAAAGTTTATGTAGATTTTGTTGTTTTAAGAATGGGTTATATGCACAGAAGTGTTGCTCAGCCACTGAAATCTTCAGGAAAAAGATTGATGTGACTGTTTTCAATTTCATAAGAGACCTTTTACATCATCAATAATGTAGATTTTTATTTAGTTTAACAACAAAACATAAGTAAATAGCGTTATTCCACCTAACCTGCTTTACTGAGCTGAAGTTGGTTTTATGTTCACATTGGTTAATTTTTGAACAATGACAACCTGTGACACGCTCCCTATATTGTTTACCATGCTACTCTGAATATTTGGTCTGAAATAATGGTTTAGTAAGTAAGTAAGTATGGCTTAGTAGTAAATGTAATTCCTGCACTTTGTCGGCCAACCACTAAGCAGTACATGAGAGTGTGTGACCAGCGATCCTTGCATGCATGAAATATTCCACATTATGACAAGTTTTGCTTGCTACAGAACTAAAAATGTATCAGATATAATACAGTTTTTTTTTTTTTCAGAATTGTAGTATTATAAAGTACTACAAAGTTTTCTAACTGGTGAATGACATGACCTAGTGTGTCTCTGTCATCTTTAATGTGTGCGTTCATAATTTCAGGAGGCGTGGCTTTGGACAACAGGGGAGGGGTCGAATTTGAAAGATATTACGCTAACTGGATTTAGGCAGATCACCTACTGCACCTTTAAGGTTCTTTATAGAGCGACTTATGCCAATAAACACAATAAACAACCTATATTTAAGACTAAAGTTTCTAAAACTACACATAAAACTATTACTAAAAAGTTCTACATTAATGGATTGCACATAAGGGGCTCGTGGACCATCAAAGACCAGCAACAAAGCTAAACGATGTACAAAAAAGATTAAATATACTATTTAGGTACATAAATGCTTGCTATAGGTAATAATATTATATCAAGTTTATAATTTTTTTTATATAAAAATTATAATACATTCTCTGCTTGACATTTTATGCTTTTTCATTAAAATATTTTCTTGCTGTCAGTAATGTAGATTAAAGTGTTTTGTGTCACTTTTTATTTATTTAGTGGATGTTTTCATTGGCCTTCTTAAACTACCAGGATTATAATGGCTTATTATTTAGTTCAACTATAGCTCAGTATTGATTACCATAGTTCAGAAAAAATCTGTTTATTCACATCATCATCATCATAACGCCACTTAGTAAAATATAGTTAGAAGTTATGCTTTTAAACAAACACCAATATGCTGGAAAAAAAAATCACAATGTTTGGTTTGCAACTTATTTATTTATATATATATATATATATATATATATATATATATATATATATATATATATATATATATATATATATATATATATATATATATATATATATATGTATATATATATATATATATACATATATATATATATTTTTTTTTTTTTACCAGAACCTGAGAAGACATTTACAGAGCACAGCTGAACCATATATGAAAAACACTACACTATAACTGTTCAATATCTAGTCACACAGATTGTTCATTTATGTGCAAGAAAAATAAAACAATCAATGTAATCTGTCATGTCAATCATGTGAATATGTGATCTGTAAATGTGCTCAGGCAAACTAGTCCTGGCAAAGCAAAAAGAGAAACATTACTTTTTTTTTTTACAAAAAAGCTAATTATTAGATTAGCTATTATTAATTATTAGATTACAGCTGTTCTGATTTGATAATTACAGAAACAGTGGCTCTTAAAATTGTTTGCTCTGAGTCATTTAGCCAATATTGTGTGAAACATTTAAATGAATTGGATCAACACTGCCTCCTTGTGGTAAAAAAGCTAATCGTGAGCATAGAATGCCAAGGAGGGCTAATCGTCAATAAACTTCATTAAACACATTTTTTGGTTCTAGATTGTAAATCTCAGCGCACTAACATAACACAAATTTTGTTCAGGATTTGTGATTAATATTGAGGTTAGCTGAGCGAAGCCTCCTGCCCATAAACAACACAGAGCTCATGGTGTGTGGTCTGGCCCGCAGTTTTCACCCCACACAGGCGAAGTTGTGTTTTACGGTGTTGCTTTGACATTTGTGATGGAACTTGATCTGGTTGCAGAGCAGTTTAAATGAAACCATACATTTTTAATTAGGAGATGTCATCTAATTTGTTGAGAATTTGTTGAGCAAGAGCAATAAATTTACGCAGGGACTGATGGAGTGTGTGTGGTAAGAGTGACTCATTACTAAAAAAAATTACATGTAGTTTAAACTGAGGAGAAGGATTCACAGACATAGATTACACATTTATTTATGAAGCTGTCTTAAAATCAACTCAGCCAACAAAAATATATTTGAACAAAAATGTTTGAATGTTTTGCCAAAAATTCCTGTTAAAGCTACAGTTCACCTTATCATACAAACCTTGATGAGTTTTTTTAAAGAATGTCTAGAAATATCAACAGTATGACCAAATTCAAAATTGTGAGAATTTCCAAACATATGTGTTGTCAAAACGATAACATTGTTTTCTCCTTTGTAACTTTTTTTTTTTTTGCACAGGTTTTCTTAAATAAACACTCCACTTTTTGGAAATGGGCTCATTTTACAAGCAATCTAGAGTTAATCACTTGAGTTTTACCATATATGAAACCATTCAGCCGATCTTCAGGTCTAGCAGAAGCATTTTAGCTTTGCTCACCATAAACAATCAAATCGGCTAGCAAATGTCTAAGAACTATACTCCTATTCTGGTGTATAAATCAAGAAACGTTGAATGGGTTTTCTTAAACAAACACTCCACTTTTTTATTTTTATTTTTTTTAAATAGGCTGATTTTACAAGTAATCTAGAGTTAAACAGAAAAGTTTTACCATTTAAACCATTCAGCCGATCTCCGATCTAGTTGGAGCATTTTTAGCTTAGCATAAACTATCAAATCAGCTGTAAGAACTATATTCCTATTTTGGTGTATTAATCAAGGAACTTTGCATGGGTTTTCTTAAAGATACACTCCACTTTTTTTGTTTGTTTGTTTGTTAATAGGCTCATTTTACATGTAATCTAAAGTTAACACATGAGTTTTACCACACTTTAAACCATTCAGCCAATCATCAGGTCTAGCTGAAGTATTTTTAGCTTAGCTTAGCATAAACCATCATATCGGCTAGCATATAAGAAATATACTCTGCATATTAATCAAGGAACTCTGCTGCTGTACCATGGCTACCTACAGCTGGGTAACTTTCAGGGCCTTTGTAATATCACTGGAATGACAGTAGGACTATAATTCCAAGCCATAACCTAGCCAATACAAAGATTTATGCTAAGCTTAGCTAAAAGTGCCTCTGTCAGACCTTGAGATCAGCTAAATGGATGAACAAAAATCATTAAACTCAACTGTTTAGCTCTATTATACTTGTAAAATGAGCTTATTAAAAACAAAAGTTTGCCCCTAACTTGCAGCATATTTGAGCTCTCTTGACCACCATAAGAACATTAATAAAGGTGGTACTGTATAATCCCAACTATCAATTTAGCAATGTCATCCAAACAACTTTTGTTCATAACCTTGTTAAAACTTCTAGTTAGGGAATATGGCTATGATCTCTACAACACCTCCTGCATATTGTATAATTCAGCAAAAATGCAGCCCGTATAAAAGTCAAGCCATGCAATCCAGTCACCTATAGAGGTGCCAACAAAGTCAGAAACAAAACAGAAGCTTCACACGCAAAAGCATTTCCATGGGAACCAGAGAGAAATTCTCTCACATTTTCAGAAATAGAAGGAGGGGACGAGAAATTAAATAGACAAACCAACAGGGGTGCAAAAATAAGCAGCATTTAAGAGCCAAAATATGACAAAGAACGATGGAGGCTGATTAGACAGATGGTTCGAGAAACAAAGGGATGAAATTTTACATTCGTTGCGCTTGTGAGAGGAATAGGATTCGAAGGGAATATACCTAGGCATGTCCGAATCAAGAAACTGTCTGGAAAAACACAAAACAACATTCTGTTAGTGGACTAGAGAAAAGTCAGAATTAGAAATGTGTGGAGAGAAGCTCATGTGGAGGCCCAGCAGCTTGTTTCTGAGGATTTTAGATATAATATGGCTGTCAAGGCCTAGGCACAACTCTCCTGTCACATCTTATTCTTGATCTGCTGCATTGGTGCATGAATCCAGCTCTGATATGTTTTATGGATCGTGTGGACTATCATGTAAGGACTTAAAATGGAGGAGAGGAGGTCACAGCTGCATGATATCTGAATATCTGTTAAGCATCTGTGATATGCAGGTGCTGATAATGCATTTAAACCATTAGGAATTTACTTGAAGCATGTTTGCAAAGTCTGGATGCTGATATATGATGCCCATCTAATGTGATAGCAGTAATGCATTGCAGATGACAAAATGCTTTGTTTGGCTGTTAGCGTAACATGACATGAGCAACATGGTTTTGATTAACTATCACGATGGGAGAATGTTAGTGATGGGTTAAATCTGTTAATAAATTGTGATTGTAAGCGTTAAACATTCTTCTCAGTGTGATGATGCCAAGAGCTGGATCAGCTATGTGTTTCAGTGAGTAGGTACTTGAGAGTCAGACACAGTGAATGGAATGAGCAGATGAGAATGGACACAAATGCAGACCAGCATCGGATGAGAAGACTTGCACAGCCAGCAAGGAGGTGAACTAGAGAACCAGTTTTCAGTGTTCTGCCTGTATGAAAACAGGGAATGTTTATATTTATATTTTAGATTGATTTTGTCTGCTTATTAAAGGGATAGTTCACCAAATCTTTTTATGTCGAACACAAAAGAAGACATTTTAAAGAATGCAGGAAACCATTGACTTCCAAATTATTTGTTTTTCCTACTACGAATGTCAGTAGTCACTGCGTTCCAACATACTTTAGTATATCTTGTGCTCAGCAGAAAAAAACATCAAACTTGTTTGGAACAAGGAAAAGGTTGATCAAATGGCAACAGAATTAGTATTTTTTGGTGAACTGTCTCTTAAAATTGTGACCTCCATCATCAAGACTAATAAAACCACTTATTTTTCTTGTGTGCAGTAGGAAGGATTGATAATTCTGAAATTTCTGAAGCCAAAAAAGAGCAGTTGTATGGATTAGTTTGTCAGTCAAGCAATGTTTTAAAAGCTTTACAAACCCCGGTGGTTATACAGCAAAATCTCTGCAAGCACAATCCTACAATTGTGAAAGAGGCATGTTGAGAAGCTGCATTATATAATCATATAAAATAGTGTAAGATTTTAATGACTTTTAAGAGAGCCAAGAACAAAACATTTTGCACAAATTAAAATGGTAATGCTTGTAATTACACATGAGTTAGCCTTTAATTTTACTGTTTGTGATATACACGTGTTACATATTTGATATTGATAGTAATATGACATCTGCTAGAGCAGGATGCTGTTGCTATAGTAACCTCTTCAGGTGAACATAATATCTGCAAAATGCTACATTTGTGAGAAACTGCAAAAACATACTTTCAGGTAAAATGAATACTACGTGGCAGGACTATGGTGACAATTTTTGTTCTTTAGAAATGTTTTTGAGGAATCAAGCATTATTTTTGTGCAGTTCTTTGCACAACACCAAATATATACCACAAACCAACTTTGTGTCTATTAATTGTAATTAATATATTTGCCTCACCTATCTATCTGAAACGTACAACAAATCATATCTTAAGTCAATGATTCCCAAAGTGGGGGGTCGCAAGATAATGACATGGTGGCGTTTGGTCATTTCCAAAAGTCAAATAAAATTTCTGAAACTACTATAAATACCATATTTTATCCATAAGCCACAGAAGATACAAATAGTAGTTAATAGGCAATCAAGTCCATTAAAAATGAATAGAGGCCTCTACTGAACATTGAGGTCTCTCTTTAGAGTGGTGGTCTCTAAAATTAAACCAAGAACAGACTTGTGCTAAAAACACCAGCCAGGTGAGGTTAATATTAAATTAAAAAAATTAATAAATCACTATGACCATTATATGGTTGTTTTTTATGTTGTCAATATGTTCCTGTTTATTTACAGTTGAAGTCAGAAATATTAGCTCCCCTAAATTATTAACCCCCTGTTTATTTTTTTCGCCAATTTCTTTTTAACGGAAAGAAGATTTTTTTGAACACATTTCTAAACATAATAGTTTTAATAACTCATTTCTGATAACTGATTTATTTTATCTGTCATGATGACAGTAAATAATATTTGACTACATATTTTTAAGACACTTCTATACAGCTTAAAATGGCATTTAAAAGCTTAACTAGGTCAGTTAGGTTAACTAGGCAGGTTAGGGTAATTAGGCAAGTTATTGTATAATGATGGTTTGTTCTGTAGACTATCAAAAGAAAAAAAAATTGCTTAAAGGGGCCAATAATTTTGTCCCTAAAATGATTTTTAAAAAATTAAAAACTGCTTTTATTCTATACAAAATAAAATAAATAAGACTTTCTCCAGAAGAAAAAAATATTATCAGACACACTGTGAAAATTTCCTTGCTCTGTTAAACATAATTTGGGAAATATTTAAAAAAGAAAAAAAAAGAAATTAAAAAGAGGGTAATAATTCTGAATTCAACTGTAGGTCTACTATTGTGTGCAAAATGTTTGTATATTTATAACCACCTCCGAAGATGTTGGGGGTCGTGAGTCACTGGCATTGTTATTTTGTGGGTCGCAGACTGAAAAGTTTGGGAACCCCTGTCTTAAATTACGTATTTAAAATTTGCAAAAACATAGACAGCGCCCTCTAGTGGATTTATCCCGTGAAATATGTCACGAAATGTACCTGGAGCATTTTATTTTACATTTTGCAAAAATGTAGGCTGAGGGAAGTATTTTCTATGAGCCTGGGCTAAATAGTATCTGCCACCTAAAAAACATAAAGTGGATCACTAATATGAAGCCAGCACCCACTAAATGGAATAAGCCATCTTTCAAAATGACTTAATATTACTAAAAATAACCAAGCATTGTTAATTTACACTTAGTCATTCAAATTCTGTACATCAACAGTGTTCATTTTGTTAATGAGAGGAAATAATTGCAGCCCATATTTACACATTGATCTAAACATTGCTCTCTGCAGATTGTATTACATCTGCATGTTTGTTATCAGTATAATTACTTAACTTATTATTATTGATGAACTTGTTTTCACTTCCAATGAAAGAGAAAATAACCTATACATTTATAAATAATAATGATCACGCTAAATCACAATTCAGTTTCTTTACTTTTTTGGTGTTCTTGTGTAGTTTGCTTAATGACCACCAGTGTCACTAATAACTTCTGTATTCTACATATAACACTTCATTATCAAAATGTTCGGACCTTAATTGGTGGATCAGATTCCCCTGCACCCAATGCTATTTGCATCCTGTCTAAATCTTAAATGCCTTAATATGGCAGTTTTAGGATTTTCTATTTGTCAGCCGGCACAACCGTGCAGCAGGTTATAGTATGTTTTTGCAAAGGAACATTAAAGTGTGATTATACAGTACTTCTTGTCTTTATCTAAGGCTGGCACTGTTGCGGTGCTGTTTGATTCAGAATCGCTCCCTTGTGACAAGCCTTTACGAGCTGTTTGGAAGGTTTGGTTGACTGACTCATTTCATTTGGCAAGAACTCATAGCTTTAAAGTTGTGCAGAGAACTGTTTGTCACAGGCTTGGCTCCAGCTCTCAGATCATATGCCAAAGCTGTGGAGAAAGTCATATTAAGCACAGAAATCACTAAAAGGGAGATTTGCTGTTAAAAAGAGATGAGGGAAAACAGACCAAGGTGAAGAAAATTTGCTACTGAGTTTTCTGGGAGAAACAATTCCTCCTCTATGTAATGAATGCAAGCCCTTTAAGATCTCTTATGTTTAGTTTCAAAGCTGGTCTTCAATTTGGGAATATACCTGTCATCATGCGTGGGTCGAATGTATCCTGCAGACAGTATGTTCAAAGAGAGAATATTGGGGTCGATGATTGCCTCATCTGCTTCAGGCGTGTTCCGGATACGTCCTGCAAACCACGAAAAACCCCGCATCCCATTTGATCACTATCACTCTAATTTAAACTTAAGACTTGAGTCTGTGAGGCAAAACTCACCAACAACCAGCTCTCGCACTTCCTTCCAGTCAATGTCTCTTCCTGTCTCATGTACCATGGTGACTGTAACTCTCCTTTGGATGCCCTGTTATTATGAAAACATTACTTTAAGTAAAATATCAGAATTTAACTCTAATGTTAAAATACCCGCCCAGGCTCAGTGTAAAAGAATGCCTTCACAAACATGCTTACAAAATTTCTAAAGTTTTACCTTTACACACTGTAAAAAGTAACTAGTTATGTACTTATAAAGTGTGTAAACCTGTTGACTTTTCTTTAAAAAGTGAGTGAACGTTCTTTGCCTTGGAACTGTAAACATAACTTATTAAATAACTATGAACACATTTTTCATTTATTTAATAATTACGTCAATAATTTTAAGATAATGAGGTTCCTCACTTTTTAAAAAAATAAAATCAACAAATATCTTTAGAATCAACAGGTTTACACACTTTTTTTACAACCCCAAATCAGAAAAAGTTGGTACAGTATGGAAAACGCAAATAAAAAAAAAGACAGTAGTGATTTCTAAATTTACTTGACTTGTCTTTAATTGCAGAAAATTCAACAAACATTATTTAATGTGTTCGTGATTATTTTTATAGGCTTCCATTTAGCACAGTTTTAACTGGCATTTGTGGATGTAACTATGTATTGTGGAGCTTGACAAAGATCTGCCAAAGTAGTCCTGAGCCTATGTAGTGATATCATTTATAGATGTATGACGATTCTTGAGTGCTGCCTGAGGGATCGGAGATCACGGTAGTTCAGCCTTAGCTTGCGCCCTTGTCCTTTACGCACTGAAATTCCTTGAATATTTGTTATGTACTGTTGAATGTAAAATATCCAAATGTCTTCCTATCTTTTTTGAGGAACATTGTTTTTAAACAATTAAATTTACATATTTGCTGGCAAACTGGTGATCCTAGGCCCATCTTTGCTTCTTAAGTACTAGACCTTTCTTGGTGGCTGCTTTTGTACCCAATTATAATTACAATCACCTCTTTAAAATCACACTATTTAACCAATTTACCTGATTACTAGCCCTTAATTGCACTTTTTTTTAAATGTCTTGCAAAAACACCAAAAGCAACAAATAAATATATATTAAATATATTTATATATTTAATATATATTATTTATATATTATTTATAAACAAATAAATATAAGTCATGAGGAAACATTGAATATTGTTTGTTGTTATCTACAATGAAATACAAGTAAATTTAGAAATGACTACTTTTTTATTTGCGCTTTCCATACTGTCCCAACTTTCTCTGATTTGGGGTTTTAAGTCAACTAATCACTTTTTTACACTTTTTTTTAATCTTACATAAGATTCTTGGCAGTTTTCAGCTAAAATGAGTATTAGATGCATTCATTTTTGAGAACTTGATCAGGGATCTCGTTATTAATTAATAATGAGCATTTCTCAGTTTTCTCATCTGGTAGTGCTTCAATACATGTGACATGAAACACTTAAACAAACAAAAGTAAAAGCTGTTAAAAAATAAAGAGAAATGGTTGCTTCAACTATATTTTCTTTTAAATTACTTTTATATATTTAACTGCTGGTTAGGTTTAGGGTAAGGTTTAGTGTGGGTGTAATATTATTTAAACAGAATAAAGCCTTAAACTTTTAGTGCCACTCAGCAGCCATTAGATTTTTTTGAACAGCCATTATGTGTGTATGAACCAATGTATAACAAAACATTGCTACAGTTCTGTTTAACTGTTTCCGAGAAATATGAGTTTGGTTGTTAATGCCACACACTGAATGGACACTTTGGAAAGGCTACATGATGTGCAATAACCGGCATAATATTATTTTTGTAAATTGTCGCCTGGAGGCATGTATTTTTCATGAGCCTGGGTTGTAAAATACTAAGTATGGGTCAACGGGTATGATATTATCAAGAAAAATAACAGAATCCAAGGAGGGAAGGGAATTTCCCAGTACCTGATGTAACATGAATGTGCCATGGCAAGGCATGCCTACTCGGTGGTCCACTACGGCTGGGATATAGCTGTGAGAGGGAGAAACATGTCAAATACAAATATATACATATACATATATATATTTATATATATATATATACTCTTTTTTTAAATTAGACTATTAGTACTGTACATTTTACTTTTTTGAACACAATCATACAAACTGCATACAATGAATTGGCATTATTCATTTCACAGCTCAATCATCAGATGTTAAAAAGAATATCATTAAAATCAATTTCTTTCAGTGAAAATGAATAACTCCAAACCACCCCGATTAGATTTCCACAGTAATATTGTGCACATGTTTAGTCTTAATATCAATACTTAATAATTATGTATAATTAACATTAATTCTGGGTGGCGCAGTAGGTAGTGCTGTTGCCTAACAGCAAGAAGGTCGCTGGTTCGAGCCTCGGCTGGGTCAGTTGGCATTTCAGTGTGGAGTTTGCATGTTCTCCCTGCGTTCGTAATAAGGGTTTCCTCCGGGTGCTCCGGTTTCTCCCACAATCCAAAGACACGCAGTGCAGGTGAATTGGGTAGGCTAAATTGTCCGTAGTGTGTGAGTGTGAATGAGTGTGTTTGGATGTTTCCCAGAGATGGGTTGCAGCTGGAACGACATCCGCTGCATAAAACATACAGTATTCTGGATAAGTTGGCGGTTCATTACACTGTGGTGACCCCAGATTAATAAAGGAACTAAGCCGAAAAGAAAATGAATGAATGAATGAATAACATTAATTCTTATAATATGCATTTTAAACATTTGTATGGCTATTTGTGTGCATGAAATGGTAAATGAAGTACTTGAGTTCAAGTACCATCCCTAATATAATATTACTCCAGTAGAAGTATAAAGTCATAATTTTTTTGACTGTGTGATTCAAAGTGCAAAAGTACTTGATTATTTAATATACTTAAGTAATAAAATTAAAAATACTTCCTGTAAAATGTTTATTTTGCTAAAACGTTGAATTATCAAAACTTGTTATGGTCTAATATCCACACTGATAAGTCATGATAATTCAAGTAAAAACCACATTAACATGGTGAATCAGTTTTATAAAATCAGCGAATTGCCATTGAATCGCTTTGAATAGATCATTTGAATTAATGAATGATTTACTAGAGAATCACTCTGAACAGATAATTTGTATTGTGAATTGATAGGTGCGTTCAACTTCACACAGCGTTGCAGACCGATCGAAATCTGTCTTAAAGCGGTGCATGCCAGTTAGAAATTTTGTCCAGATTGATGCTGCACCAACGCCACGTGACTGTCACATGTGGCATCAAAGTTCCGCAACAGCACTCTGAGAGCAGATGACTGATTCAGCTGGTGCAGCATCTGAAGAGCGACTGCAGGAGCTGCGATGACGACACCGATATTACACGATTTGCTGAGTTCACTGCATGACAACAACCACACGTGTTTCGGGTTTATTATTGGCACAAATTCCATCTCACAGATTTCCAAATAAACAATTCACTTTTTATACCATCTTGTACACATCATGCTTATTAAAAGATTACAAATATTTTACTGCAGCATCGTCTTTTCTTAAAAAAATTGTTCATAATGAGTAGATTGTTTGCATAGGTTTATTCTGCATTTTTATACAGACTACTGTATTCAGCTCCATAATCGATTTAAATGATAAATTTTAGTAAATAATCTAAATGTTAACTCAAATAAGTCTTACAGAAATGTAATAAAATAATCATCATCATTGATCCAGACACCCCTATAAACATTTCTTAACAAATTAAATTAAAAATATTTTATTACATATAAAAATGTATGATTGTGAAATATTTTATTTCCTGTCAAGCCGTTTATGCAGAAATGTTAAAAGTGACATTGATGCACCTTGCTCTTTCTGGGAAATTTCTAATAAGTGTAGGTAATTTATTTTGGCCCTTTTGTTAAATCTTTTTGTAATAAAATTATTTATTAAATGCTTTCTTTATCCAAAATAATCTTAAATCATTTTTAAGACTTAATCAAAACACCTAGTTTTGGGTTTTACACGAATATATATTGAAAAGTTTTATATCTATAAATGTAAACCTCTTTTTTAGCATATTCAAACAAGAACTGGAACAGTACTGACATACCATTCAGCATATAGTAGCCTAAAGACTGATGTTTTAACTCCTAGAATTTGTGCTTATGGTTTTGTGTTTAATAGGCCTAATCGGGGATATTTATTTCCTTTTTTAGTGCCCCTTTATTTTCCCCTTATTTCTCATGTGTTTGTTATATAGGCTACTTAAATTGTATTTATAATTCCCTTTTTTAAATATGCACTATAGTTTGTAGTGTCTGTATTTTGTTTTATTTGTACTGTTAATCTTTTGTTGTTAATTGTTATAAATAAATAAATAAATAAATAAATAAATAAATAAATAAATAAATAAATAAATAAATAAATAAATAAATAATTTAACTTGAGACTCACTCTGAACAGATACTTTGAATCATTCACTGAAGACTAACTCTGAACGGATCATTCCAATCAGTGAATGATTCACTGGAGACTCACTCTGAACAAATCATGTGAATCAGCGAATAATTTACCAAAGATTCACATTCTAAATATGAATCAGCAAATCATTTACTAGAGACTTACTCTGAATAAATTGTGTAAATCAGAGAATGATTTACTGGAGATTCACTCTAAATATGAATCAGCGAATGATTTCTTAAAGACTCACTAGAAAAAATCATTAGAATCAGTGATTCGTTTACTGGAAACACACTCTAAACATATCATTTGAATCAGTGAGTTCTTAACTCATGAGGAGATGTAAGATAATTTCACAAACAAATTGTTCAGTGCCATTTGTGAAACAATTTATCAGCTTAACTGATCAAATTTTGATTGTCACGTATTAACCAGCACTATATGCCTCTCTGAGCAGGTGACAATTCCTTACTTTTAATTCATCCAAGGTAATGTAACAGAGTAAAAAGTACAATTTTTGTTTTGGCCTACAGGGAGGTAAAAGTTTCCAAAAAAACATATACTTTGATAAAGTACAGATGCTTAAAATACACACTTAAGTATACAAGTGAAGTATAAATACGTAAATACTGTACACTACTGGCATGAAAACATGCACATACATTGTTATGTAAATTTAATCTAATAACACAATCTAAAAATCAATTCAAATATTTTTAACGTTTACATTCCATTGATTCTACATGGCACAGTGATTGACTTTACACTGTGCTCAGACTGAATTTGTTACAGGCCAATTTTCAAATGAAAAGATCAATGTCTAGACAAAACACTTACTCTCCATTAGCCTCCAGCTCACAGATCTCAAAGAAGACCATCAGGTCATATTTACAGTGGCATGGTCCTGCTGTGGGTCGAGTGAGGGCTGTCAGTTTGGTAGCAGGGACTATGTAGAAAACAGAAAAGGGAGAACAAAAAACACAGTCAAATCAATATTTAGACCAAAGGTAATAATAATTTAGTGGCAGATGAGAGGGATACTGCAGATTCACAGGAGAGAGGGAGACACAGATCACAATATAAGAGAAGGAATAGAGCATAGTTAGAGAGGAGCAGGACTGGAAGATCAGGGGTCCGATGTAAAGGCACACTGCTGTTAAGATGAATGAAGTCAAGAGAATTACAGCGATCCCTGAACCTCCACACAGGTCAAGCCAAATTATTTGAAGGACACTTCACACAAACATTTCAATTCTGCAACCATTTACACACCCTTGTGTCATTCCAAACCAGTATGGACTTACTTGAAAATCTTGAAAATCAGAAAATCAAAAGACTTGAAAATCAGAATTGCGAGAAAGCCAATACGTTTAAAATTTAGGAAAGTAATGATGCATTTTTGAGAGAAAAAAAGTCAGAAATAAGAAATTGTTTTAAGAAATAATTCCAATTTTTTTAAAATAAGTTATTTTTTATCTCAGCTGTTAAAATCTCACTGTTTATATCCCACAATTGTGACTTTTTTGTCTTTTAATTATTAGAAATAAATCATATATACGGCAAATAAGGATTCCAGAGTCTTTCAAACACCAAAATGACAAAGTTGCACCATAAAGATATTATGAAAAAGATCCATATATCAGATATTCTGAATTCCTATAGCATATTGCGTGTTGAGTGTATTAAATTTCTTTTTAAATATCTGTCTTTTTTTTTTACTAGATTATTAAATTCATTAAAAAAATACAAAATTAATTGAAAGGAATCAGAATTTTACTACAGTACATCTATCATGGTCATAAATGGAGAAGATGTCAAAATATTAAGTGGGTATTGTTATTTATAGTGTTATTGGCCCCAGATTTAAAATCACCTACGTTACATAAGATAATCAAAAATTATATATATTTCACAAAATATCCACTCTTGTTTAACAAAACTGTCTTTAGAATGACACAACTGTGAGTAAACGACTACAGAAAGTTCATTTGAGAAAAACTGTTTCTTGCAAATCCTAATGAATATTTCTCAAACACTTAAATAGAATGTCCCAAAATATTTCTCTCTATTTTTAATAATTTGCCAAAACTACTATCCTGCAAAGGTTTAGGGACCACTGCATCATCAAGCTCAGTTTCAAGTGACAGAACAACCAGTTTTACTCATGCAGTCTAATCCCAGTATAAATCATCAGTTTCTGGTAAATGACGTCAAAGAGATAGGCCAGAATTGTCCATCTGCTTGATGAGGTTTGTATGGAGAGGCTGAGGGAGAGAAAAAGACAGGACACCCACACACAGTTTGAGCAGGCCGAAACACAGTCCCTGGAACAAGGCATCCTTTAGTCTGTCAATGCAGAGGACTTTTTGTGATTAGTGGAATGGAGAAATTAGTGAACAAAATGGGGTTTCACCAGCATAATTAAAAATTTGAACTATATTTTCAAATAAAAAATATGTGATATTTGTGCATTAGACTGACTAGAGGTTGGTTTTCAGGGACATTCTTTGGCACTCTGAACCATTACAGACCCGGCTTCTGCGCTTTTATTACTGAACAGATAGACAGGGGCGGAGCTGGCAGTCTGGCTTGCTCCTCCCCCTCAAGGAGGTAGGAAACAGCCACGCCTGCTGCATTGAGGGCGTGGCTTGACAGCGAGTCCACCAAAGAACCATTGAAGACCTCAGGCAGCAGGTAACGAATCAGCTCCAGGTTCTTCTCCCGATCTGGAGGGGTGTCGTTATCTGCGGCTACACCCACCACCAACAACATGAATACCATGACCCCAAACAGCCAATAGAGCAAAAAAAAGGCAAACACCGATTTCTCCTACATCATACTTCATAATAGGAAAAAAAACATTTTGTGAGTCGAGCAGTGTGTCTAAAATGTGCACAAAACAGTAAGCAAAAAGTACATCATCTGCTGCTTGCAGTGAAATGCTGAAGCATGGTTCAAATGAACGACTAACTATCTTATAAAGCAACTGGAGCGAATTCATAAATAAAGTGGCTGATTTGATGCTATAGGTCATATGACAATGATAACATGGCAGATGCAGCACATCCATATGCACATGTTCATGCTATAGCTGCATCACAATTCAGGGGCTGCATATACAATAATCATTCAAAGTCTTCTTCAAATGGATCCTTCTTTTCTGGTATAATGAAGATTATACAACAAATAGATCAGGACAAAATAAAATAAAAAAAATAAATTATTATTTTAGGGTTATTTCACCTTTTTACAAGACAGGACAGTGGAGTAGAAACAGGAATGTATCAAGCAGGGGTTCCCAAACTTTTTACCCCGCGACCCCCAAAATAACAATGCCAATGACTCGCGACCCCCAATATCCTCTGAGGTGGTTATAAATACAGAAATATTGCATGCAATGGTGCACACACACCAATAGACCCAAGTCTATTCTTTGTTTATTTTTTTTTTAAATGTATGTCAGTGCTGTAAATGTGCCAGAAAGTTTAACCTGGTGTTATAAAATTATTCAGCTGCATCTGACGCTATTGCTGTGTCTTTAATATAATGTATTTACCCCAGGGATCGCAATCCAATAGAACTAGTAACTGTAAGCTACTATAGTAACTATATACAGTAGTATTTAGTAACTCTAAACAACTATTATTTTCTTCTCAGTAGGTTATGGATAAAATATGGTCATTCTTATGGTTTAATAAAAATAAATAGATTTTTGGAAATTACCAGGCGACCCCCTTCATTGTCCCGCGATCCCATTGGGGGGTGCCAACCCCCACTTTGCAAACCACTGGTATAGTGAACAGAGATAGATGGGAAGGATCAACAAAGGACCACAAGGTGGCAATCAAACTTTCCATTCTGCTTTCATCCACAATTCTGTATTTATAGGCATTGTAAATAGTTTAGACTTGACCAACCTATTTTACAATGTGCGTTCAGGTTTAGTGGACTTTAAAGGACACATCTTCCAAAGTCTGTTCCTCTTAGAAAGATGCAGTCTCTGAATTGGGATGCAAATGTAGTCTCTCTAAGAAATATGCAGTCTCTGAACTGGGATGCAAAGTTAATACCTACTATATTGTAATTGTTGTTTTGTGTGCCCTTTGTAAACTAAACAACTTCAACCTCTACATGATTTGGCAATTGCATTTGATTTTTGGGGGGGTTAACAAAGCAGTCAGTTTCCAATGGAAGTAATAAAGGTAATCTATGTTAATGGTCATAAAATGATATGACTTGCTCTCACCTGGTTTGGAAAGAGGCATGACCCTTGGGAACTGCCGTCTGCATGGACGCAATGGGCTGAAAGAAGAAAAAAGAAAATAGGTTTGGCTTCACTTTAGCATAACTTTGATGGATGAATCCAGACATTTGTAGCATGTATTAATCAGAGTTGGAAATAATAAATATTGCCAGGATCTACCTAATGAGATCCTTGCAGAGCGCAGGGAAAGGCTGCTTCTGGTAGTGTCCAAAGACTTCAAACACGATTGGCTGAGTTTTTATGTACTCAATAAAGGACTTAGTCACTTCCACTGCAATCTGGAAAAATGGGAGAAACAAGTGTTTTACTCTCAGCATAATAAAAGAGTGTGATGTAAGTGCTGTGCGTTACAGTGTAAAGCTCACATTCTGCACATGATAGAAGCCAAGTGGTGGACCACGTCCAGTGTTCTTCAACGGCTCGGTGGAAAATGCTTCATCGTGCCTGTGAATAAAGCTACAAACGAGAAGTTTAATGAAAGTAAATTAGATACAGAACAATGTCAAATGTGTGCTGGTGGAAAGTTCAGAAGAGAACAGAGGCACTCACTTGAACTGGCAGAATATGTCTGCGTACTCTGCGGAAATGCTTGACGCCTGCAGAACAGTAACTCTGAATGTGAAGACTTCACCAATCCTCAAGTGATCCAGAGCGCCGTCCAGCATCCCATCAAGACCTGTTTTGACAGGGCTGTCCAGCTCCTCTGGGTTAGCTATGAAATGCACATGAAAGAAAATATGTCAAGTCAAAAAGATCTGAAAACTCCACGGGGCAGCTGAAGCTGACATATAGATTCAGTTTTCACTCACTCAAAGGCCTTTTCCCCCACTTACACAACACAACAGTTACAAAGTTTGGGGTCAGGAGAAATAAATACTTTCATTCCTCACACCTGATGCTAAAATCATTCA
Organism: Danio rerio; assembly: GCF_052040795.2. Taxonomy (NCBI): domain Eukaryota; kingdom Metazoa; phylum Chordata; class Actinopteri; order Cypriniformes; family Danionidae; genus Danio; species Danio rerio. The sequence continues at coordinate 29,478,342 of NC_141026.1, read as the reverse complement.
TTTCAGTTTTTTTTCTACTGATCAAAGAATTTTAAAAAAAATCCTAAATTGATCAACAATCAATATTTTGAGCATATACAGTATAATTTATTTAAAATAGAGTGACCAGATGTTTCTGTTTTCTGTGGTATGTCCAAGATTTTGTTGTTGTGTCCTCAACTGGAGTTGTTTTACTTAAAAATAAAAATATAAAATAATGAATTTTCCCTATATTTAAACACATAATTTGTTATTTTGACCACTGAACTACATTGTCCCCAGTTTACATCTCAGAAGTCTGCTCATCATATTTGTATTATTTAAGTATTAATTATTTTTATTAAATAAATGCATGCTTGATAAACATAAGAGACTCACTTTAAAAAAAATAAAAAATTATATATATATATATATATATATATATATATATATATATATATATATATATATATATATATATATATATATATATATATATATATATATAAAACAACTTGGCGACCCAAGATCTTTAAACAGGGTAGTGTACAAAGATGTTTAAACATGTTTAATGTTCCAACATGTTTAATATCACATTTGCATTTTTTTACCTGCACATGTATTATTGTTGACCTCATCTGCTGACAGTCCCATCTCTGCACTTTGTCCTTCACCCTCCACAATCCTCAACTCTTCCTGAGAAACGGCAGCACGCGAAAGACCAGAATGGCATGACTCTGACTGGAACTGCTCGACAGGAAAAAGAAAATAATATATATTTTTTAAATTTATATATATTAAATATATTATATCCCTTAAGAAACATTGCCAGGATTCATTCTTTCTTATCATTTAATGATGCTAAGAAACTAATTTGTCCATTTATCTACTGTAATGTTGTGTACACTGGTTTACCTACGGGGTCTATGGCAAAGCTATAAACAAACTAAATGAAGCTGCTTGACTAGAGTTTTAATGAAATTAAAGAAACGAGAACATATTACACCAGCTTTAATAAAATTACACCGGTTACCAGTGCACCAAAGGATTGATTTTAAAATTCTTTTTAATAAACCTGATCCTCCAGTCTAGAGCTGCACTTTAAATATTTTACACAGTAAATTTCAAGCGATTTGGCAGCATCTCTTTTAGTCACTATGCTCCAAAAATTTGCAACTGTCTTACAAATAAAGTGAAAGAGTCTGCATTAGTATAAAACTTGTTAATTTAATATTAATATAAATCAATTGTTTTATTGTATTTCCTTTTATGTGCTTGTGTCTATTTTGTTTTTAGTAGTTGCTTACATTTGTTTGCATTTGCTGATATCATTCAAAGATTTAATTATGTTAATGTTGTTTTTATTATTTGTTTTTGCAGGATTTAAAAAATATATATTATTAATATTATACCAATAACTATGAACAAAGCTAGTCACCCTGCTTTTTTGTGTTTTCTATTGAAACTTGTATCTGCCCTGGCCTTTTTTTTCTCACAATTCTTTTTGTCACTGCTAGAATAAATTTGAAAGCAACAATTAAATGCTAATAATTTTTAAAGTCACAGTTCTAATAAAGCATTTAAACTTGCAATTGTGAAAAATGTTCAATAAAAAAAGTTTGCAAAAACATTGCAATATTGATAAAAAAAAAGCTAAATATGAAATGGGAACTACTAAATTCCGAATCATAAGATGTAAACAAGAACGAAGCAAAAATTAAAAGTTTATATCTAGTATTTCTGACAACTACTAGAACAAACTAATATAGGGATCACACTCACAAGCCGCATTTTGAACGAAATACTTAAGAACTAGCTAAAACTAGACTTGACTTTACTAAAAATAAATAAATGTTGATACCTTCTCAAACTGCTGGTCCTCAAAAGAAATCTTGGCCGTGCCTGACTGTCTGACACCAGAGCCATAGTCTGGTGCCTCTTCATCGGCTGGAGGAAAAACCAGAGCACCTTCACATCACTTCCACAAGAAGTCACACACAGTTTGCCCTTCATATTACATACAATATCACAATAATCACCACATACTGTATTACGGATGCTTTCAACCTTTCACTTGCTATATTTTTGCATTTAGAAAACTCATATCTTCAACAAATTTAAAGTTAAATTCTTTTAAAACAAACTATTTAAATGCACTATAATATTCAGCAAGTCTCATTAAGAATATATCTTATCATACTGTGTTTTGCAAAGTCTAAATGTAGCTTTTTTATTTAAATATTAAAAAATATTAAAGGGATACTTCTTGCAAAAAAATGTAAATGTACTCACACTTAAAGGGGTTTTAAACTTAAGAATTTCTTACTTCCATTGAACACAAAACAGAAGTCAATAGAGAAGTCTAGAAGTCAATAGCTGCTTTTTTCCAAAGATTCATTTGTATTTGACAGAAGAAAGAAACTCAAACAGGTTTGGAATAAGTGAACGATCACTAAATTATGATATCATTTTAATTTTTGATGATCTATCCCTTTAATAATAAAAAATAAGCAACAAGTTTTTAGTGTTCTGTATTCAAACAGTTTCAGTACAACAAACACAAACTATCAGTGAATATATAACTTTGTCAAATAAAGCAGTTGATTTGAAGTTCTCATAAAAACTCCTAAGATATATGCCCCTCTACTCACCAGTAGGATTTGCAGGACACTTGCAGTCCTGATCTTACCTGATATTGCCTGTACAGCTACTCTGAGGAAACCTTTGACTTCTCCCTTCTCATTGACGATGGCAACCCGATGGACCAGAGGCACAGGATACAGCAGATTACTCAAATAGACAAAAGCCCTGCAGGAAAGAGAGGCAAAGAAAATATGTGCCCAAGGGATTGAATGTGCAGAAACAGGACAGACTCAACACTGAACGACATAGACACACAAACAGGCACTGCTGTGGCCCTGGACATGATTGCATTTGTTCCTTACAGATTAAGATTGTGTTAAAGTTTAGAACTACTGTATATTTTGGGAGAGTTTATAGGAACTGAAGTGATGAAAAGAATAATCCTGAGACCACGGAAAATTAGGGATTATATTTAAAAACTGTAAATAAACCAAAAAATTTATAACATAAGAAATTGCAGGAAAGTTTGTATCTTACAGTAGGTTTAGGTTTATCTCTGACAATTTCATTAAAATATAAACTCAAGTCTAGCAGGGTGATGTTACAGTAATTGTGATTACTTTATTGTCTTCATTTTGCATTTCCAACCTTTTCTTATCAGAGCTGTGAGAAATAAAGGCATACTGTAATTACGAAACTTGCAACTTGAGGAAAGAAAAATTAGAACTGTGAAACATACAGTATAATACTGATAATTATATTTTTGGTAATAAAAACTACATGCAAAAAGTAAATGATCAAGATATCTAAAATGTCACATTTGTTTTTGAAGTAAAAAATAAGCTTTCACACTTTTGTGACAACAAACTCACAGGGTTTAGAAAATAATATAGAGATATTAAGAAACCACTTTTATAAGAAGCATTAAAAATACTAAAAAACGATCATAACTAAGTTTAAATTTATCAAAAGTGACAGTAAAGGCATTTAGAATGTTGAAAAAATATATAATAAAAATCAGTTATGATGAATTTTCTTTACGACAAAGAATCTTAAAATAACCAAATATAAATAAATAAACTATCACAATTTCCATAAATAGTTTAATAATGGTAATAAAAGGAAATACTGCTCAACAATCAAACAAGAATGTTAGAATGATACCAAAATAAGAGTTACTAAAAATTTATATTTGCTATCACGTGATCAAATATAATCAATAAACTGCATTAAATAGTTATTTTTAAATATAATACTATTACTGTTTATACTGTATTTCTGATCAAATTTGCGTCTTGGAGAGCGGTTATTTCAAAAACATGAACATATCATAAAACCAACAAACCTTTGAACAGTAAAGTGTAAATAATATTTCAAATAAACAGCAACTTTTACTGTAGGTCAATAATGAAGTTAATTTTGAACTAAAAGTAAACTTATTCCTTTCATTACAAATCACAGAAGATGCTTTGGCAGAAAACATCTTACAGATGTATAAAAATAACTGTGTTGTACTAAAAATATTTGTAATTACATTTTGACTAGTGGTCTCAAATGTTTACACGTCACTATAAAAAGACAGTTATTGATTTAATACGTCATATGAGTGACTGGATGTGTATTCATGTGAAAGATTATGGGATATTTGGATAATCTATTGATCTATTATCAGAACAAGAAAATAGACTGATTTTATTTTTGACATTTTGACTTTCTTTGAAAACATTTTGCATTTAATTCATAATTTTCTAAATCATTTGCTGTCAAGGACTACATTGCCCATCCTCCATATGTAGACAATGAATGACAAAAAAGTGGTGAACCAAAAAAAAAAAAAAACAGTTTGGTGAGGTAGAAAAAAGCATGCTTGGGACAAAAAAAGGTGGAAGAGGTGACATCAAATGTGGCATTACTAGACACTGTGAGTGTGAACAGACAATACCATTAACAGACATCAAAAGGAAATAAAACACTGCAAAAAGCGGCCATACTGACACAGATGTGCAGTACATTGCTCAAGCGCAACTTAAAAGAGTGAGCCGATTCATCAAAGGTTTCCATGTAAAATCTAACAAAAAAAAAAACTAAAACTAAAAAAACAACGGCACATGATCTCACATGCCCAGAAGAGAGACAGCTGTGCTAGAAACCAGCTCTTTCATCTTGAGAAATGTGAACACTTGGAGGAACCAAACTGCAGCATTATGGGAACCAATTAGCAAGTAATTAGATGAATAGCTTTATTCCCCCTCATTCATCAGACATTCATGCCATGTAACAAAAATCTGGTCTTGTTTGTTTCTGCGGAACACAAAACAAACAGCTAATATGAGTGTTTGGAGAGAGCGCTTCAAAGCTGACGGAGGCCTTTGAAGAAGTAATGCAGTGCATGTAAAGCTGGGACACAGACCTTGGCATGATAAAAGAGTCACAAATGGCAAATTCCCCATTTTGATTATTGGCCATTAGTTTCAAATCAAACCCAAAGCTCAAGGTGTGTGTCTGCAGCGATCAGATGGAAGTCAAATGTATGAAAATGGGAGAAGACGGGGTAAAGTCCAGACATGATGAATAAGTTAAGTCACTAAAGACTTTTCTTTAAACTCTTTGAGGGTGTTCTCTTGACAAAATGGTTTACGTAGTTCCCTCTCATGAGATATCAAAAACCTCAAAAAAAAAATTATCTAAATATTTAATCCTTGGAAAGTGTTTGTGTTGTTTTAATGTTTTTTTTATGTCAAGAGGTATAATTCTGAATAAAAAGTGATGAAATTATTTTGGTAATAATAAAAAATGCGTACATTTCAGTAGACTATATGTATAAGCAGATTATGTATAGGCTTGACCGGTGTATAGTCCATCGTATTATTGACCCCTTTATTCTTTTTGATTTTGATTGTAATTAAACAATGAGCACATTTTGTAAAGCTGCTTTGCAATGATAATTATTGTGAAAAGCGCTATACAACTGAATTAAATTGACCTTTTCATAAATTGGTCAAACGAGACATTTTGACCTTGGCATTTTAATAGTTAAGAGGGTACTTTATACATTATTCTTTCTAGGTCAGCCACATTACTAAGACCCCGTCCCATTTCTTCAAAAGAAGGGATGAAAATATTACCCTAAGAAATGAGACACCACCACAGTACTAAACACACGTTATCATATATCATCACTATTTCATCTGTCATATGAGATGTCATCTGCCACATTCCAGAAGGTACAAGCATGGTAACGTTTAACAGATTACTCACTCCCTTTTGCTTTTTCAGTTTGAAAATAAACCCTTCAGCTTTCCTCAGATGGTCCTGTTTTTATACAGAACATATGACTGGTGGATCATTAGCACAATAAGCACAAAACTCTAGACTCTAAAATGTTTCACCTTGGTTAAGCATACAAACTCAAGTTCACCAGCTGCCTTAAAATTGTGTGTCAACTCAACTAAAAAGATTATTTGTTTCAACTTAAGATGTTGAGTTTCACATTATATTTAACTACTGATCATTCATTGTTTCAATTTATTTCTCTGAGTTAAAACAACTTACCATGTTACATTAACAGTTTAAGAAAACTCATAATGTTGAGTTTTACAATATACAGTTAAAGTCAGAATTATTATGCCCCCTTTGCATTTTTTTTCTCTTTTTTAAATATTTCCCAAATTATGATTAACAGAGCAAAGAAATTTTCACATATGTCTGATAATTTTTTTTCTTCTGGAGAAAGTCTTATTTGTTTTATTTCAGTTAGAATAAAGGCAGTTTTTAATTTTTTAAACACCATTTTAAGGACAAAATTATTTGCTCCTTTGGGTTTTTTTTTCTTTCCCTGATAGTCTACAGAACAAACCATCGTTATACAATAACTTGCCTAATTACCCTAACCTGCCTAGTTAACCTAATTAACACAGTTAGGCCTTTAAATGTCACTTTAAGCTGTACAGAAGTGTCTTAAAAATATCTTGTCAAATATTATTTACTGTCATCATGGCAAAGATAAAATAAATCAGTTATTAGAAATGAGTTATTAAAACTATTATGGTTAGAAATGTGTTGAAAAAAAATCTGCTCTCTGTTAAACAGAAAACAAGGAAAAAATAAACAGGGGGGCTAATATTTCTGACTTCAACTGTATTTAACTAATGATTGTTTATTTTTTCAACCTAATTCTCAGAGTTAAAACAACTATGTTACATTATTAGTTCAAGAAAACTCAAAGTACAATGTATACTAAGTATTTACACAGTGCTCATATTTTTGAATGTAACCACAATAAAACAACACTGATGTTATACTGTACATGGCATGCTGTAAAAAGCTAATTCCCTATCACAAGTCCTTTTTGATGATATTCTGATAAAGAAGTGTAGAATTTACACACCAGGTAAATCAAGACTTTTCAAACAGCTGGTGTAACTCTTTCCAAGTCCAATTCCCAGAGAACTAATTTCTCATGTACTGTCTGCCTTATTCACACCATCAACAGGAAATCTGAAGTAATGCAAGCAGACCAAGTCTGATATCAAATGCTGCATTTAACAAAAAAGAAAATCCACAATGGGAGGATGAAGGTTGTCAACATTTCATTGTTCGTCTTGTTTTATAATAATGGGGAAGGAGCATAGATGTATAAGTTATGCAACAAAAAAAATTAAGACTAAAACCAGCTTTGACATCTTGTGCTGAGAAATGCAATGCCACAGACAAAGACAAAGTGGTAAAGGTCTCTCAATGTGTATGTCTCACGATACTTTAAAATAGCTTTAAATCAACTTACAGTACATCACTGTAGTTCCTATTGTGCTAGATTAGACATTTGACTGAAATACGAGCTAACATTGCCCCAGTTGATGTTTCTAGAACACCAAATTGCTTCCAGTTTTTGCGCTGCAAACATGTCACAAAGCAAATACTTAGATCAATAGTTCTGAGAACTGTAAAAAAAGTTATTTTAGGGCAAAAAAACCCCAAACAACTCCAAGTATAGAAAACTTTCACTCACGATGTCTGTGTGTTCATTATTATGCTATTTTCATATGTCTGGCTTTTTTCACCTCTGTGTCAAACAAATGCAAGTACAGTCATAATGTATAAGCAAAACAGCCACATCATAGATATAATAAATACATAATTAAATATAAAAAATATAGTCTTAGTGAGTGCTGTGCAATAACATTGTTAAAAGGCAAAGTTGCACAACAACCCAGTCTCAGTGTGAAAGAGCTAGTTTCCTTTCCCAGCATCCTCCTGTAACCTCACCAACCTTCCTACTACACTGAACAATGGTGAACGATCATAAAACGGATCCTCAGCTTTGCCGGAGCTTCTGCAGAGCTCTTCGTCATCATCAACATCATCATCATCATCATCCTCCCCCTCCTCCTCTAAATCCGAGCACGGGTCGTCTGATAAGAAACCATCGTCATCCAGCTCTGTCCCCACCTTCTTGTCTGGCCATGACTGGACGAGCTCGGTGAGTTCAGAGGTGGAGGTGGGTTCAGAGGGGGTGGGGGAGGAGTTGGGGTCGCTGGCTTGCTCACTAAGGCATGTGGAGAAAAGGGGATTTCTGGTATAGCCAAAGACACGGGAGCCCAGTTAGTATGAGGGGGAGGCATCTATCTATTTAATTGCTTCTGCTCGCAAATGGGTGAGTAAACACTTCTAATTGGCCAACTTGTAGCTTGGTCACGGATGAATAAGTCATACAGAACCTAAATACTGATCAGGAATGTGATCAGGAACAGGCAGCATAACATGGCTCTGTTAAGAATAGCAAATATTAACACAAAACCACAGAAATAAAGGTATGAGGAGCAGCACCTTTTCAAAAGGTAGACTTCAGCATTTTTGAGGTGTGACTATGTACATTCAAGATACCAATAACGACCATTTTGGTTCAAACATGCATATTTTTAAAAGGTTTTTGAACCTTTATTTCTGAGAAAGAATCATTCAAAAGTCTGGAATCAGTAAGAAAACAAAATTGATATTTTATTAATCAAAAGTGACAGTAAAGCATATATTTCTATTAATTTTTTATTTTAAATAAATTATTTCTTTAATTGACGATGCTATTTTTTGTTTTTTTGTTTTAAGTAATGTATTTCTCAAGCACCAAATCAGCTGGAATGATTTTGAAAGTAACAATAAGACTGACGCAACAGCTTAAAATATTTCAATAACTATGAGAAAATGTCCCATTATTACTATTTTTATACATTTTTAGATCACATAAATGTAGTCTAGGTGATACATCTTAAAAAAAATAAATACAAATGTGTAAACCCCATACTTTTGAATGATAGTAAACATTGTATAGTTCACAAAGCTTTAATAAAGTATTAAATGGTAATCATGTTGTTCCAACCCACTAGACTTCTTTAGAACACAAAAAGCTACAGTTTTAAATTGTACCTTCAAAATTTTGTTTCAACCAACTGTATATGATGGACACAAATTAGCACAATGTATAAAGGATTGTAAAAATTATTTTTTATATCTTTCAAAAACAACATCTTCTAAAGTCATGTAATAGCTTTAATAGACCAACTTCTTGATCAACTTAATAGCTTAACAGGCACCCTAACTGGGTGTGTGATATCTTTTTACAATAAACTGGTCAGTCATATGGGCTTGGAACAACATGAGGGAGGAATAATTTCCTTTTTTTGGGGGGACAAACACATCTTTTAAGATATACAGTAGTAAAGGCAAGATTATGAGGAGATCATACAGCTCAGAAACAGACAGGGCAAAAGAGAAGTGTGTGACCTGATTTTGAAGAGCATATAAAAATCGATTTCATGCTCTTCTGATTAAAGCAATATCAAAAGTTTACACTACTAAAAGACATGAGGGCAATAATTCTGGACTTAATCCTCAGATGAATAAGCAATATTACATATACCCCAGAGCTTCATTTTTATTTACTCAAATTTTTCTGTTGCTATCACTAAGAAATAGATTTTTATAAACTACTATGAAAAACATACTGAGAATTAAATTAATTACATATTCAGTAGACTAATCAAAAACAAGTATACCTTGATGAGAATAATCGGACAGTACTGATGATGATAATGTTTTGTTGACATTAATTAGGCAGTGTGAAGAGGCATTCTGTACTAAACACCAGCTAACGTTACTCTGTCTTGTCATGCTCAGATGTGACCTTATAACTGACCTTCCAACCAGACGAAACCAGGGAAAGCGGTCGTAGAAAGGATCTCCTCCGGTCAGCACACTGTCACAGTCTTCAACAGCATTGCTGGGCACCTCAGCAGCTCGATCATACATCTCTCTCATCAGATCCAGTCTCTGCCTGCAGGGGGCACCATTACACATCAATTTTTGCATAGAAGTCAACATTTGTAGACTTTGTAGTTTCAATCAAATTATTTCTAAGACTGAATGTGCATTAGAAATTCCAATTTCTTTACAATAACTATATAGCTATAGTTATAGTTACAATAAAATATAGTTATGCATTTAAGATTACTTTATCCAATTACATATATGTTTGTTATATAATCATTTTACAATGTTTAACAATGTTTTTGATCTACTTCAAATTGACTAGAACTGTGATGGAGAAATCTACAATATCTACTCTAATATTAAATGAGAAACCTCAAGCAAAAAAAAATTCAATCCCATTTTTTTAAACAGTTTATGGTGTTTGAAGATTCAGGTACACATATTTCAAAACGTCTTTATTCCATTGATCATGTTTTAAGAGAACAAAAGGGTTATATAGAAAATAATATATAAAAAAAAAAGTAGAAAATTTTCACTTTTCAGCTGATTATTTTTATTGGCTGTAAAAAAAACATCATCTATGCATGCATTACAGCGGTGCTGATATACCATATAACCATATCACAGTGCTATGAGTATGAAATTGCTCATAAATATTCTTCTGAAAAGTGAAATTCACAATATTTTCCAGAAATATTGTTATTGGGGGAACAATTTTCTAAGTCAGATGTCCCCTGAAATCTTCATGATCAATGTGTTTTGAAATAGTTGATCAAACACAATATAACGATAAAGAAAACAAAAGTTGGGATTGTCATTTGTGACAAGGTTTCAGGGTAAAGAACAATGCATCCCAGAATAATTTTTGTGCACGATTAACACCAACTTTATCCCCTCATGATTAAACACATTGCACCAACGTGAATCTACACACCAAATCACAAAATTCCACACAGAAAAAAAAAAAAGTATAATTATTTCTATTATAACAGGGATTATTTCTTTCCTCCGGGTGCTCCGGTTTCCCCCACAGTCCAAAGACATGAGGTACAGGTGAACTGGGTTGCCTAAATTGTCCGTAGTGAATAAGTTGGTGGTTCATTCCTCTGTGGCGACCCCATATTTATAAAGGACTTAGCCGAAAAGAAAATGAAAATGTATTTCTAACAACCCAAACACCTCAGGCTTGACAATAGTGAGATTGCTACTTTTGTCCACATGCCTTGAGCTGCTGAAGTTACAGTAAAACTGTAACCATTGGGTTGCAAAGTTCGGGACTTGTAAAGCTGTGCATCGAATACTCTGCTGTGTTTTGACTCTCAGCAGTGAATATTAAACCACACTGAACTGAACTGAACTTAAACTCTGAAAACCGAACTGACATTGTTTCAATTTACTATGATCTTCTATGGCGAAGCAGTGGCGCAGTAGGTAGTGCTGTCACCTAACAGCAAGAAGGTCGCTGGTTCGAGCCTCGGCTCAGTTGGTGTTTCTGTGTGGAGTTTGCATGTTCTCCCTGTGTTCGCGTGGGTTTCCTCCAGGTGCTCCGGTTTTCCCCACAGTCCAAAGACATGCAGTACAGGTGAATTGGGTAGGCAAAATTGTCCTTAGAGTATGAGTGTGTGTGTGAATGTGTGTGGATGTTTCCCAGAGATGGGTTGCGGCTGGAAGGGCATCCACTGCGTAAAAACTTGCTGGATAAGTTGGCGGTTAATTCCACTGTGGCCCCGGATTAATAATAAACGGACTAAGCGACAAGAAAATGAATGAATAATAATGAAGGAATGATCTTCTATGTGAAGCTGCTTAGACACAATCTACATTGCAAAAGCGCTATATGGAATAGAACTAAATTGAAAATTAAAATAAAACTTGACTTAGTGGTGATTAAGCACAAAACAGTGTTTGGTGAGCACACATGAATTACAGATCAAATAGAATGCGGTGGTGATTTTCATTACACTTAATTTTCTTTTATGGTTTGTATGCCAAAAACATCTCAAAAACGATATAAGGTTTGAAACAATTAAAGGTATAGTAAATAATTGCAGAATATCCAATCAGTATGAGTGTAAACAGCCTGTTTTAAATGAGCTTATTCTCAACATCTAAAGTTTCCATTGTCAAAGAAAAATATGCAAAATATGTAAATATGCAGCAATGTTGCCTCACAGCAACAGGATTGCTGGTTCGAGCCACGGCTGGGTCAGTTGGAATTTCTGTGTGGAGTTTGCATGTTCTCCCTATGTTTGTGTGGGTTTCTAAAAATGTTATGTGTGTGAAAGAGTAAGTATGAACGTTTCCCAGTGATGGGTTGCAGCTGGAAGGGCACACGCTGCGTAAAACATATGCTGGATAAGTTGGTGGTTCATTCTGTTGTGGTGACCTCAGATTAATAAAGGGACTAAGCCGAAAAGAAAATGAATGAATGATGTATGAAATACGTAAAAATGTGAAATAATCTGAAAAAAAAAATGTAAAAATAACCTGAGCTTTTCCAGGGTCCAGTAATGCGTGGCTCCGTTTTTCTGATCTTGAACTTCAACAGCTACAATGGTGCGTGGAAATGGGCTTTTCTCTCTGTCTTTAGCTGCTTCAGGCGGTAACAGGTCAGGCGGAAGAGGAGAGTAAAGTGTGTCCGTCAATAACACGAACTGGAACTGAACCTGTAAGAGACATTAGGCACAGACAGTTATGATGCTGTCATATTCTAGTTCAATGAAAGGATCCGGTTCTTTTACTAAAGCTTTCACCTTCTTCTTTAGCTCCACACTAATGGCATTGGCCTCTTTAAGGAAGATGGCATTGCCCCAAAGAAGATCTCGAAGGGATGTAAACTGATAACATCTCCATTTGCGGAAAGCCCACATTGCCAGTTCCGTCTCCCTCTCCGTCCATTGCACTATTGGGTTAAAGACAGTGAATACAAACAATATTCAAAATGCACACACACAAATTCAGACATCAGACTCCATATTTATGTATCAAACTTTATACATTTATAACTATATTTTTCTACACCGTTTACTGTCTATTAATCAACAAACCACATCTTATCTTATTTTGTTTTCATAATTTAGCTATCTCACCTTCCTCCTCAGGCTCTTCATCTTCCTCTGCTGCGTCAGGATAACATCGATCGACCTGTTTCTGCAGAGCCTCTAACCTGCTCTCATAATCCTATAAAATAAATACAAAAAAGTGCCATTTTGCTCTACTAAAATGTAGCATTATTTGTAAAGAAAACGTATTTATTTTTTATGATGTTTATGACACATACTAGTCTCTGTTGCTCCAGTAGATTGTTGGCCTCTTCTCTCTCCTTGCGATACTGATCTTCAAGTTCCTGCAGTCTGAATACAGAAACAGCTGATAAGTCGAACAACGCAAATGTGAGATCTTGAAGTTGAACCAGTTTCCTCCACTTTTTCTTTACCTCTGATCCATCTCCTGCTTCATGTCAATGCCCTGTTTATCCAGCAGTTCTCTCTGAGCAAAGGCCCAGTCTACCGGCTCCACTGGGGTCTCAGCGCAGGGGGTTCGGTCACGTTCCTGACGGGCCTGTTCTGGATGGTTGAAGCGGAACACGTGGCTCTTGCCCAAAATGATTCGGTTGCCTACAAAAATTGAGTCAGAATAAATAATAAAAAAAAGCATATTTCAAAATTAATTTATAAACATTTACATTTGAACAATTTCAGAAGTGTTTTGAAATATAATTATTCATAAAAAATGAACAAACAAAATAAACAAATTACAATAAAAAAATGATGAATGAAACACTGTTATGGGTTTGATTGGTTTGTTCTGTTTCCTGTTTTTTCTTTTTCTTTATAGGTGAATCATTAGGAGCAGGTGCAGCCAATCTTATGGCTTATTTAAGGAGCTGCAAAGGTGCATTCGAGAGATTGCTTTGGAGGATCGTTTTTCCTATGACTTCCTTTGGCTTACCCACTGCTTATATTATTGTTGTTTATTTTGGAATTTGCTCTTATGTTATTTTTGTTGTTTTGAACATTATGTTATGTTAGATATTTAATTTAAATATGGTTTACTTTGATACCCCTTTGCACTTTATCATTTGTTTGTTTTTTAACCTTTAAATAAATTTATCTTTTTGCATTTTTTTTTATTTAAATTGGTTTGGTTCCGTTCATTTGTTGCATACTTGAGCTTCATCCGATTTGTGTTGGGACAAAAAGAATGAATTCTGTTCCACACAATTCATTCATGTTGTCCCAACACAAGTCGATTAAGTTAACTTAACACTTTTAACACATTTATGTGGATTGAGCACAAATTTTTTTAGCTTTTTTTCAAAAGCTTTTTTTTAGTGCAGTGTAGTTAAGCCTTTAAACCGGACTTTAAGCAAATCTTGCACAATAAAAATAAAAGATCATGTATTTCATGTATATCTGTTTGTCACCATGGCAAAAAATAGATATAAGAAATGAGTTACTAAAATGATTGTTTAAAAAGATCTCTAATAAATAGCACTTGGGAAAAACTTTAAAATATATAATTTAATCTGTTCAAACTTCATTCATTCATTCATTATCTTGTCGGCTTATTCCCTTTATTAATCCGGGGTTGCCACAGTGGAATGAACCGCCAACTTATCCAGCAAGTTTTTACGCAGCGGATGCCCTTCCAGCCGCAACCCATCCACACAGACATTCACATACACCAGGGATGTTCAAACCCGGTCCTGGAGGGCCGGTGTCCTGCTGAGTTTAGCTCCAACTTGCTTCAAAACACCTGCCAGGATGTTTCTAGGATATTTAGTAAGAGCTTGATTAGCTAATTCAGGTGTGTTTGATTAAGGTTTGAGCTAAACTCTCCAGGACACTGGCCCTCCAGGGCCAAGTTTGGACAGCCCGGACATACACATTCATACAGTACAGACATTTTAGCCTACCCAATTCACCTGTACCGCATGTCTTTGGACTGTGGGGGAAACCGGAGCACCTGGGGGAAACCCACGCGAACGCAGGGAGAACTTGCAGGGAGAACATCTGTTCAAAGTATTTATTTAAAATAAGCTGAAACAACAAAATTTCAGAGTATTTTGGGAAAACTTAATTGTTTTATGTTCAATACCTTACATTTGTAAAAACAATTAAATTAAACTAATTTGTGCTGAATTATTACAGTACGAATGGTTAATGTGACTTTTCCATGTTTATAGTTCCTTTTACAGCATTGATGTTCTAATGTAATTCGAATATAATCAGTTATATATACTTCAGCATTCATTTAGTTGTTGAAGCGTAAACTGAGATGAAAATCGTTTACTTGCACATGCCCAGCCGGATCAGTAGGCTAGCGCAGAAATGCCATTGGAAATACTGAAGTAAAATAAATTTAAATACTTGAAAGACATGGCGTGGAAAAAATGTAATTTAATGCAGTACTTCTGGTACATTCTGAGACTCACTTTATAGCGTATATCATTTAGGCAGTGAAGATCGTTGATTTTTTGAAGAAAACAGACCTTAAACACACCAACTTTTTTACCAAAGTTCACCGGAAGCATTTAACCCAGGTTACTGACAAGTTAAAATTCCTCCTGCATGCTTCTGCTTATATTTTATAGTAAGGGAATACAACTGAATGTTAAATGATGTAACAAACAATATGAAGGATATGGATCCCTTTCCATAAATCCGGATGATATCACAGTACTGCAGAAAAAGGATGACTCTCTTTTGGCCAATGTGGTAAAATTTGATCAAAAGTCTGAAGATATGGAAGCCAGATCTTGTTCCAGTGTTGAGTAAGTTACTTCAAAGAAGTAATTAATTATTGATTTCTAAATGCATCATTAAAATTGTATTTCAATTACTTTTCTAATGACTTTGTTTGAAAAGGAATTTAATTACATTATTCAATAATAAAAATGTCAACGCATAGGCAATAAAAATGAAACTTAAACTTTTTTTTTCCAAATTGGAGTCAAACAGGTTCTTTAGCTTTATTTAAAAATTTTTAAGAAATTAGAAACACTATATGTGTTAAACATGTTTTAACATTTCAATGTAATGACATCATATTTTGTGCATACTGTACCATAGTAATACATTTCTTAGTCAATTCATTCATTCATTCATTCTCTTGTCGGCTTAGTCCCTTTAATAATCAGGGGTCGCCACAGCGGAATGAACCACCAACTTATCCAGCACGTTTTTACGCAGAGGATACCCTTCCAGCCGCAACCCATCTTTGGGAAACATCCCCACACATACACACACACACACACACACACACACACACACACACACACACACACACACAACGGACAATTTGGCCTACCCAATTCACCTATACCGCATGTCTTTGGACTGTGGGGGAAACCGGAGCACCCGGAGGAAACCCACGCAAACGCAGGGAGAATATGCAAACTCCACACAGAAACCCCAACTGAGGTTCGAACCAGTGACCCAGCGACCTTCTTGCTGTTAGGCGACAGCACTACCTACTGCGCCACTGCGTCGCCCTTCTTAGTCAATTCATTGTTTCCTACACATGTGCAACTCATGATAAATGTAAACTTCTTTGGCTAAAAAATGTGATAATTATTCAGGAAAATATATCTGTATGCAAAAAATATGATTGCCTCTCTGAATTGATCTATACAAAACCGTCAAATACAGTTTTTAAGGCAAGTATAGTATAAGTACCTCAAATATACCTAAAAAAATATCTTACATTGTCTTATCAGTAGAACTGTAATTTAATTACAGTAACTGTATACTGTACTAGTAACTGTATTATTGAACTACTATAGCAGTCTCTAAGCTGCTTAAGGAAGCATTCAATAAAGAAAGACATTCTTATTGACAGATCACATCATGTTTCAGATAAAGTCTAGACCTGGATGGTTACCATGAACTTATGTCAAGACTTCATTATCACTTGGACTGTGTTCAATTTGGTGAACATGTGAGATGAAAGAGGTCAGGGATGGTAATATGAAAAAAAAATACCAAGAAATGTAAACAGACCTGATTTGAGAACAGTGGGTTCTGTGACTCTCTTGCCATTTACATATGTTTCTGCTCCCTCACATGGCTCAAGAATGACAGCTGGAAACAACAAGAAGGACATAAATAGAGACTGTAGCATATACTTAACATATACAGCTATGCGAGTTTGTAGCTGCATCATTATCAAACCTTCTCCCATTGGTCCAGTGGTGCTGGTGAAAGTACAATGTTCCTCCTTAATGAAGTGTCCGCTCAGAACAATGTCCTGCCGACTACTGGCATCTTCTCTGCCCACCCTGATCAAAGCAAAAAGCAAAACACATTTGTACCAATTCTATTAAATACAAACACATACGTGGTGTATCTAGGTCGGATTGGCACTAACCTGGTAATCCCATCTTTGATGTAGTATAGAAGACATTCAGACATCAAGGGATCTTCATTGAGATTCACTAGGTGGGGAGTCTGTAACGAGGGCCCAAATATAATTCAAATCAATGTTATAAGCTCAACTATTTCGGTAGTTACTGAAGACCCAGTGCTTGCAAGGCAGCAAGTGAAATTAGATTAAATGTTGATAAAAAAAATAAAATAAAATATGATATTGTCTCTCAGGACCTGAATATATAATTGGATCATTTAATAATTGTTGCATTCTCATATGAGTGACAGGTTGCTGTTGGGAAGAGAATGTGGTAGTAATGTAGAGTAAGGATGACTTTACAATATAGTTGAAGGCAAAATTATTAGCACTCCTGTGAAATCTAAATGTCTTTCTTAGTTTGTGGTGCCTTTGTCCCTTTGAATTCTACTAACAAAAATATGTGAGAATTATTTTGATCTCCTGCTTGCAGGACAAGGTGAGTGATGCACCTTTACAGGCACAATTATAGGTTTCATTAAAAGGAGTATTTTTAAAATTTATAAAATATGACGTTTATTCTCAATAGAAACTTCAAATGTATATAAGACATTTAAAAACAATCAATTCGGCACAGTCTTATTTAAATGGTACATGGCCATTCTAGTAATTTTGGTCGTTCCAGTCTTAACCTATAGATAACTACCGTGACTTAAAGCCCTGCTCACACTGTGAGATTTTAGCCACAATTTTGTTATCTGAGACAAATTTGGGAAATTCTAAAAGATTCCTGAAATCCTAGGCTAGAATCTGTGGTTTGTTGGTTTGACATGTTCATAGACAGCCGCTTAGTGCCATCAGATTTTTCCTCAGATGAAGTTCTGGCAGTGTCAGGAGATTTCAGACACTTTACTGCGGTGTGACAACAGCGGAGACGAGCGTCAATTCAAAAACCAATAGGAGCTCCGAATTTGATGACGCAATCCATGCGACAATTCAAATGACCATGGGAAAATGTCAAAACTATTTTTTTCTTCCTGGTTTTATTATTGAGACACGCCGTGTGCAAAATTGCAGCTACAGATTGTTTACGTTTGTTTACGTCTGACTTTATGACAGCTGAGATCTTGCAGTGTGACATGGCAGCCATGTTCGTGCAGTCTTGACATGCTACAGTCGTTTAGGATCATAAAAAAAAATTATAAATAAATAAAAATTGCACAGTGTGAGCTGGCCTTTAGTATGTGCTTCTATGCCATCATGGCTATTTATTGTGTCCACCTGTTCCTTATGAATTTAATCAATTAAGTGTGTGCAATGAACAAAAGTATTAGTCCAAAAATAAAAAATAAAAATGAGATAACCATGTGACATTAATTGTATGTGTGTATACAGAAAGAGTTTGGAGATATTTTTGTGTGACCAAAAGCCTACATTCTAAACATTATAATAGCTTCATGTGTAAAAAAATGTTTTTGTCCACTAAGAAGAATAGAGCTGGCACTTGCTGTCATGTCCACTTTAAACATTAAAAGGCAAATCCCTTTGCAAAATGAGAATAACCAATATGAACAAATGGAAGGACAGAGTAAGGAAGGCTTTGACGGATGCTGGGAAACCATATTTGAATCGAAAAGGAGAACAAAAACCAGGGAAAAATCTACCGAAAGAGGTGAGTGGAAGAACAGTATATGTGATGTGATCTTTCTCTCTCTGAACCTGCTGAGTAGCGCTAAGGACCACAAAAACCAATCAAAATAAACCACATACTATATATAATCAAGCTGTTTCAATACATATGTCCTGTCAGTCCTGTAAACTCCGGCAAGAAGAGTTCATTTGTTTATGTATTTATTTATTTGTTTATTTATTTTGTGAGGTGGTGGATTGTGAGAACAGCTTGAAGCAGCATATACATTTCTAAATAAACAACATTTAGCTATGATGTATGTCTGCATTTTATGTATTTATTGCTGTATTTATTTATTTATTTATTCATTGTTTATTGTAAATAATTGATTGTTACAGCCTGTACTGTAAGAAGGTCTATGTATAGTACATTGTTCATACTGTATTTTGTTTTTTATTAATAATAATAATAAACTTGAAAGAAATGCTTAATATTGACTTGAATTGTCTGTTATTGTCTTAAAACTACGATAAAGGAATTTAGAGGTTGAAAGTGATACGATGAATTGGAGTTATTCCACACTAACTGTACATATACTCTACTGTTCTTCCATATTTGAGAAATACAATACACAATAACATTTGAATTGTAATACTGATACGGAAAATGTTATGTCCTTACAATTGAGAAGTTTTTGTTGTCTATGTTCAATTGAAATAAAAATATATACTATAATGTTCACAATCCAAATAAAAAATCGTATTACTTAAAATTTGAACATATGGACTTATATGGTTCTTCGTCTGAAGACCTATTTAGTTCAGTTCCTTTTAAACTATTGTCTTTTTAATGATGCTTGTTTTCTTTTTGAGATCTTTTTATTAACACAATTGAGCACTTCAGTTTTATACAGTGACTTTGGCATCCTGAAGCAAGCCTTTCCTCTTGTCTCTGTGCCTGCATATCATGACAGAGGCAAAAATCATATATATATATATATATATATATATATATATATATATATATATATATATATATATATATATATATATATATATATATATATATATATATATATATGTATATATATGAAAAAGCAAACAAGGAACAAAAGACTGAAGTTATCTATTAAAAAGTTTGAATGGAGTTCTATGCATCAAACGGATTAAGCTGTTTAAATGCAGATGGTTCATTCTAATAACTAATGGTTTAAAAGAAACCTCAGCCAAACTGATTGAAGAAAAGCAACATAGCATTGCCTTGCAAGCACTTTCAAAATGGGTTAAGATGACCTTGAAAAGAAACAAATGAAAATCAAAGATTTCATTAAGACTGCCTTAAATTCCAAATTAAGTATTCATCAAAAAGCATGCAATTTGATTTCGATATAAGACTCCAGACAGAAATCCTTTAATAAAGATCTGAAGTCTGCTGTAAAGTGGTACAGCGGCTGCTTTAAAGTTTACTATAAAGACCAGAAGGAATTGCAGCACATCAACATCCAGATCAGACAGTAATCAGCAAGAGATCCCTAAATAAAGATCACAGATGTGTTTAAAAGAGCTCTGATGGGGAAAGAACACACAGAGGTACTTTAATACAGTCTGAGAGAAGCGATCAGGATCAACCACACAGAATACATGACGACCAACCTCATTGGGAGAGAACAGCCCAACAGTGTCTATAAAAACAGGCTGAGGTTTTCTCTGTGAGGGCTTCCAGAAAAGGAACGTAAAGACATTCACAGACTTGTTTGATTATTTGAGCATGACATATTATGCTTAATTTGTGGTCCACTTGCATACGGTTTCTCTAAATCCTTTATATTCCCTTTACCTTTTTTGGGGAAAAGACTCCAAGAGTTCCTCCATCCTCACGCATGGCAACACCCATCTCCGCCAGAAGTGCTTCTCTGTGAAAACCAATTTAGATTTTTTAAGTCAAACTTGCATATGTTTGTTAGATATACATCATGTAAAGTTGGTTATCAGTCACATTAGGCTTCAAACACCAGACCTGTCCATCCTGATGGCCTCTGTACGGCGAAGCTTCTCCTCCCATGTTTCATTGAGCTCTGCAATGATTTTCTCAGTTTCCTAGATGGCATAGTAAACCATAAAGTTAAAATATGACACCAAGTCTATGATAGTTTCTTAGATTTAATAATGTGAGGCATCTCTGCATCTTTATACAGGTAATGTCAATTAAGCTTTTGGGTAATGTAATAATGTAAACATAATTTAATTTTTTAAAAAGAATAAAAATGTGAAAATAAATATGACTGGAGTAGAGTTTGATGTTACATAAACTATTTATTATTGACATATGTAAGAATGTATTATTTTCAATCAAAATACTAATTTTAAATGCTAGCAAATAGTTGTAGTATTTATAAGGTTTGGAATTATCTTTAATTAAATT
Source organism: Danio rerio (assembly GCF_052040795.2). Classification (NCBI taxonomy): domain Eukaryota; kingdom Metazoa; phylum Chordata; class Actinopteri; order Cypriniformes; family Danionidae; genus Danio; species Danio rerio. The sequence continues at coordinate 29,457,140 of NC_141026.1, read as the reverse complement.
ACATCTTTTGAATTATGTTTAATTTTTGTATTTTCAGTTTTATTTTTTTCAAGATTTAGTAATTTTCTTTTGTTGGTTTGTTATCATTTTCTTTTTTTATTTTAAAGTATACAATTTTTTTCACTTGTACTTGTGGTTTTAGTCCTTGAACCTTTCCGTTCTTTTTACGGAGACACCAAAAACATGATGAATTCGACTGGGATTTGCCTATTGTATCATGACATTTGCTAAAGTTGTAGGTGATCATTGAAAAGTTATATATTTTTTGTTGTTGTTTATTTTAACATCCTGATTACACAAATCCCTTGTATTTTGAATATTATCAGCCTAAATAATTATAACCTAAATAGCCGGGTCCGTCACAAAAGACTGAAGTTATCTATTAAAAAGTTTAAATGGAGTTCTATGCATCAAATGGATTAAGCTGTTTAAAAGAAGATGCTCTGCAATGATTTTCTCAGTTTCCTAGATGGCATAGTAAACCATAAAGTTAAAATATGACACCAAGTCTATGATAGTTTCTTAGATTAAATAATGTAAGGCATCTCTGCATCTTTATACAGGTAATGTCAATTAAGCTTTTGGGTAATGTAATAATGTAAACATAATCCCTTGTATTTTGAATATTATCAGCCTAAATAATTATAACCTAAATAGCCGGGTCCGTCACAAAAGGCTGAAGTTATCTATTAAAAAGTTTAAATGGAGTTATATGCATCAAATGGATTAAGCTGTTTAAATGAAGATGGTTAATTCTCATAACTAATGGTTTAAGTGATGACTTATGGATCTCAAACTGGATTCCCGGAGGGCCACAGCTCTCCACAGTTTTGCACCAACCCTACTCAAACAGCTGATGTTTGATTAGGGCTGAAGCAAAACTCTGCAGAAAAAAAACTAAACAAGAGCTTTTATTCATTTGCTGTTATTATTATTATTATTATTATTATTATTATTATTATTGTATTTGCATGCATTTTCCTTAATTGAAGCACGTTAAAGCTCTCTTGGTCACATTAAATTTTCCATAAAAAAATGAATAATCATAGTTTTTGTTGTACTTTTACTATACACTAAAAATATAGAATATAATAATAATGACAGGTGTCATAATCTATAACTGTAGTGTGCATCCTGTGAAAAAAAATAAAATAGTGAAAAAAAAATAGTGCACACTAATGCAAAAAAAAAAAAATAGTGCACACTAATGTAATTTAAAGTTTTGGGCTGAAGTCCCAAAAAAAAAAAACATATTTCTCTCCCAAAAGAACATGTTTAAAAATCTGATGACTCATACTGCACTAAACAGTATTTCTGTGCAATTAAATGTTGTCTACAAGGAGAATGCCACGCCTCTAACAGCCAACGTCTAACCTGCAGTCACAGTTATAGAGCTGACATTCGTCAGATCTCTATTTTGAGGGTTTTCAAGTCACCTTGAGTCTCTCAATGGCTTCCTCGCTCCCGGGGCTGAACATGATGCGATCGTGCAGGCTGCTGATGGAACCGGCCCGGCTGGACAGGGCAGAGAGTGATGGAGAGGGGCTCATCCCAGTCATAGCATTGGTCACTGTGGAGAAATCACCTCTTTGATTGAGAGCTTGGCCATTATTGTTATGGTTCTTGTAATCGGATATGTCTGTCGGGGGGTGGAAGGGGCAAGGGGGTGACAGATAAAGAGTTCAGAGAGAACCAGACAGAAAAGGATGAGCAGAAGGAAGGAAAAGGTAGAGAAAAGAAGAAAGAAAGAGAAAGACATGTAGCTTGAAATGAATTTGAATCCAGAGGCCCAGAAATTTCACATGATTGGAGAAACGCCTGAGATGCGAAGAAACAACAGACAGTCACAGCCCAGTAAAAGCAGAACTCAAGCAAGAGCTGTAGCGCAAGCATCTGGCAGCACAGAGAAACACCAGCCATTTCAAGAGCAAAGTAACGCTGCAGACTACTGCGTTTACACCATGGCCGTTCAATGACAGCAACCTGAGAGCCACGGCTGAAATATTTAGCAGGCATGCATGCATTGATCCGTCCTGTTATTTGACACTGCTTTTCTGTATTTGCTAGTGTGCGTTGAGCAAAAAAATGCTGTTAGTCCATTCAAGCAACTAAATAGACATCCATTCATGGTCTTAAAGAGAACAGTTAAGTCAAAAAAAAAAAAAAAAAAAAAGATGTCATAATTTATTCAGACAGACTCACTGAGATCATTTTCTTTGATCATTTAGTTTGTAAATTCAATGTTATAGTGAAACGATTACTTTAGCCAAAAAAAGCAAGTGAAACTTACCTTTGCACAAACAGACATTTCAGCTTATATTTAAATGTTTTTTTTAATTATTGTACAACATACATATGATATAAAAAAATTAAACAAGTCTAATTAAATGCTTTCTTTCTTTCTTTCAGTAATTTATATCTTTAAATACTTTCCTTATTTCAGAAAAAAAATTCAAAAATGTATAAATTACTTTATTTAAATTCTTTCTCTTTTTCTCTTTAAGTTCTTTTATCGGTTCTCTAAAGATTACTTATTGATCTAAATAATTTATTTCTCTTTAAATTATTTTTTTCTCTTTAAATTAAAATTGAATCTAAATATGAATTAAGATAATTCAAGGTTAATTAGAATTGTAATTTATTTTATTAAAAAAAGCTACATTTGCCCAGGTAAATCCCCTGAACTAGAGGTGTGCGTGGGAAAAATTGTCATGTCCCACTCCCACAAGGTTTTATTATGCGCACCAAATTCAGATCTGGTTTCCAAAATCTCATGTTTAAATTGGATACTAGCAAAAGAGAGAGAGATATAACAGATAAAACAGTAGGTTGTGCAAGGATTGTAGGCTAAATGTCAGTTTTCTTCACTTTGCTCTTTCATGTGGTAAAGCCTGCTCTGAGGACTGTTATGCATATGATGCACGCACAGACTGTGAAAAAAAAAAGTGTGGAGAAAGCACTAGTCATCCGTTCAGCATGTGTAACAGTCGTGCACACTGGCTGCACCGGTGCTCAACAAATATGAGGAAATCATATGCTGCTCTGAAATAACTTTGGAATAATAACATTGGGTTAATAACGCTATATTGATAGACAACCAGGGTTAAATTACACCAGGGTTACCGACCCTTACTGCGTGTTTTTTAGAAATTTATTCGGAAATTTTGCTGTGGGAATGCAGACCTCTTTCCATGAACTGGATCTTTTCTATCACTCAATATCTCTTACAATATCTATAGCAATTGCTCATAAAAAAACTCAAATATTAAACCTAATTGAACATTAGGAAAGAGTTTGGGGTTTGTGTTGAATTTTATATAATCAGTTTTTTATTATTATTTGATAAGATGACAAATGTTGGATTATTACTTTTTAATAGCAATCAAGTTACTTCAAAAAACTTCAGATTAGTTTATTTAAGCTCATTTTGCACACTGAACCCAAACAGACATTAATAGTATTGACAAAAAACAAAACCTTTTTTAGGAACATAAAAGAACACAAGGATGGCTTAATGATGACTTTTTCTTAACATATCAAAAGCCGAGTTTGTGGCTTTAATGCACACATGAAGCCTTCCAAATGCTTATAATAAAAAATTCTTTATCTTCTGGGAAAAGGTTCCTAAAATAGCGATGACTTAAGCTGTATTGCATGGATTTTTGCCCAATTAAACGCAGTCTAGAAAGAGAATGCTACTTCCACAAACCAAACAGGAAATGAAATCACAGATAATGGCTGTGATGAGGCTAAAAGCTATCAGCCTGCTTTTTTAAGCCCTTCTATATATGCCCACATCTCTCATTGTTATCCAGCAACGGCCCATCTCTCACACTAATTAACAAACAATTTATATAAGCAAAAAGTTGTGTGTAGTACATCATCTAAACATTAGCAATGAGCTCATATTTCTGCTAAAAGCCAGTGACCATCATTAGCGTCATCGTTGACTAGAATGATCATCATCCATGACCACAGTAAAACCTCCATTACCAGCTCCATTATCCTCCCATAAAATCCATCTGACAGTAAAATAACTTACAGCCAACATTTGAGGCAGAAAACAACATTCACAACTCTTGTAAGCTGCACACAGGAAATATCCTCCCACGGTTCTCACTAGGAGAAAACAAAGCCAGCATATTATGCGATTCATCTATCCGGCCACTAAATATCTTATATCCAGAGATGAACAATTATGCTAATACCATATGAAATATCACCAGAAATGTCAATAGACATAATTTAACATGATTCGTACTCATTTATACAAACAATCAATTAATCAATTATTCCATAACTTTATTTATGCAAGAGGTGCTTTGTCACAGACATGAATGTGAAATTTATGGGGTAAATATAATCTTTAAATCCCCATAGGCCTTGACTTTAGGCATTATATCTACCTATCATTAAAACGGGACTGTCAATCATTACAACTCTACACTGAAAAAATGTTTCTGCTAAATTGTTGCAAGCAATTTATATGGGTTGAACTTAAACAAATTTAAATTAGTGATTTACTAATTTAAGAACTAAGTTTGTTTGTTTAAATTCAACCCAAAATAATTGTTTACAACCACTTATTTAACTTACATAAAAAGTTACATTCAAGGAATCATCATTAAATCATTTTTTCCAGTGTACAACATTTAGCTATCTTTATTCATCTCACTAGAGCTTCCACTATGAATGCATCTTACGACATGTGTCAGAGGTCAGACAAAAATAGAAGCTGCTAGAAGTCAGTGATTTATGTAAATTATTTAATAACTTAAAATGTTTTTTTTTTTTTACATTACATGCATTAAGCGGGACGAGTTGAATGTTTTGCACGATTGACATGCTTAACGCGCGTGAAACTGCTTGAGTTGAAAAAATGTAAACTTCAACAGACATTGACATGGGACTTCACATGGGTTGTGATTATGACGTAATAAATCCTGCTATTCGCATGCAAATAGATGCATGAACATTTTGAGTTTACTCACGCATCAAATCCGCTTCACAATAGACGTGGATTTGCATCATGGGCAGGGATTCTGTTTGCCTGGTGACTGTAGCTTTATTACTAAATGGGTAACATGGATTTTACTGAGAGAATAACTGTGTTTATGTGCTTTAGGAAGGCTGAAAAACGGCATCAATACGTTAGGCGCTATATCTGAGTCCACTAGATCCTTTCAGAGGTGCAGCAGCTCTGTGAGTTCATAAACTCCTCCAGAAACCTAAGCTGGATGATGGAGGCTTTCAGCTGTGCTTCCGACTGAGCCAAGCCCAGATTGATCAACTGTTGTCGGTGTCAACAGGAGGATTTCCCCCCGGGACACCAACATCAGGCGCTACGTCATAATCAGGCCCCTACAAGGGAAAGCTCCTGATTTGTTAATGAGGCGCGAATGTCTGCTGAAGTTCAGATTTTTCCAACGTCAATCGCTCAAAACGATCAGCGCCCACCGCTTCATTTGCGCAAATCGCATCATTAATAAATCGCATCATTTGCGCCACCTCATTTGCGCATATAGTGCTGCAGTATGTCCATTCGCACCTTTGCATTGACTTAACATGTAAATCTCTCGCGCTTGTTGCTTCTTCTACGTCTGGTGTAAACGCAGCATTAGAGCCATGGCTGTGGCAAGGTCACAATACTGTGTCGAAAATGAAACTATTTATCTTGTAAGAAAACAATAAACACAATTATTCCAGATGCACCACTGTATTAAATTTTAGCAAATATGAACAAAACATGGAAAAAACACCTCCATCTTCCACAACAGAGAATTTCCCTGAGTGCTGCGGCTAACCGCGGTTAGTCATGGCATTCTGTTCTCTGAGACGTGCATTTCTAAAGGCCACATCTGTATAGCATGAAGCTAATTTGCAGCTCTCATCCCTGGTTAGTATTTACATTAAAACAATAAAAGTCAAAAAATTAGAAAACATGATAATACGACAAACATGTACAGTTGACAGTCAAAATTATTAACCCTCCTGTGATAATAACAGTGACCTTCTTGCTGTGAGGTGGACGTGCTACCCACTGCACCACCATGCTGCCTGGAATTTATCACAGTACTTCCTATTTGTTCTTCTTATTTATTTTTTTTGGCTAGAATAAAGGAAGTTTTCAAGAAAAAATATTATTAGACACAATAAGCAATATTTATTTTTTTGATTGTCTATAGAACAAACAAAACCATCGCTATACAATGACTTGCATAATTAACATAATTAACCAAGTTAAGCCTTTAAATGTCACTTTAAGCTGAACACTAGTATCTTGAAAATATGTACTCTCTCCAAGGCCAAGATCAAAGAAATCAGTTATTAGAAATTAGTTATTTTTAGAAATGTGCTGAAAAAATCTGTTAAATAGACATTGGGCAAAAAAATAGGCATACAGAGGAGCTAATAATTTAGGAGGGCTAATAAATCTGACTTTAACTGTAACTGGAAGTATTTTTACTTATTGTCTTCATGTAACATGATCTGTACTTACTGTAATGTACTAATGATTTCAGCATTAATGGAGAATCAATCATTTTGACTCATACGATGTATTGTTGACTAAAATAGACCCATGCAACATAAGACCAGCGAGGGTCACATATAATCTACTAAGAGTCTGTATTTGCAAGGTCTCTGCAACTTTCAGCGCAATAACAGCTCTCAGTGCTGCTATAGAAACAGTGCTACTACACTCCTCAGAGAGCAAGCAGGCAAATATCTTGGGGAAAACGTGAGAAGACGTGGCCCCTGGTGATATATGACTAAGATGGAGATGTACTATTCTATGCATATAACAGCTGATAGGAGAGGATTACATAATGCACCTCGGCTAATACTTTCTGCTCGAAGCTATACTGTGTGCCAGTATGAATGACCTCTTTTCGTGGCTTGAGATTAATGAAGCTTTTCTCTCCTCTCTGCATCTATCTCAGCTTGAATAATGGCTGCATTAGGAGCAGAGAAAATGCAATCAAACATGGTCTAAAAATATTTTTCATGACTGGCCGGTGCCATAAGAGAAAATGCATATAGATTGTTTTTTTACCTTGCGCAGGATTATTTATCCTTAGTGCAGGTATTATTATTATTATTATTATTATTATTATTATTATTTCTAATTCTTTATCTGATTACTGTTATGATTACCAGCAATCTAGCATTTGCAGATTGCTAAAGAACTAAACATCAGCCACTTTACCGAACTACAAATCCCATCATGCACAGCACTCACACACCAGTTCTAGATCACCCCTTGATTTCACAGACACAGCTGCAGATCATCCTCACTTCTTACATAAACTATTAAAGTACCACAGTCACACTCATTCTTTGCTTAGAATTGTTAATTGTTTCATGTCCTTTGGCTGTCTCTTGGATTATTCTTTTGGATTGCCTTAGCTAATAAAGTTTTGTTCCTGTTTTGACGCCCTTTTGATGGAGAATTCCATCTCTGTTGCCACTAGACCTATCATTACAAAGACATTACTGGCAAGCTAGCGTTGTTTTTGTTAAGTCGATGAATATATATATATATATATATATATATATATATATATATATATATATATATATATATATATATATATATATATATATATATAAATATATATATATATATTTTTTTTTTAAATAAATAAATAACAATTTTTGAAATGTTTCCTTGCCAACTAACTGAAAAAAGTATAATAAATAAAATTATCAAAATATAAATGTTAACTATTCATTCATTCATTCATTTTCTTTTTGGCTTTGTCCCTTTATTCATTAGCAGTCGCCACAGCGGCCAACTTATCCAGTAAATGTTTTATGCAGCGGATGCCTTCCAGCTGCAACCCATCACTGGGAAACACCCATACACTCTCATTCACACGCATTACGGACATTTTATTTATTTATTTATTTATTTATAATTTTTTCAACAGGAAAAGATTAAAAGATAATCGGCCTGACTCAGCATGAATGCTGTTTTTCAGCAAAACATAAAAAAAGACAATTTAGCTTACCCAATTTACCTATACCGCATGTCTTTAGACTTAGGAGGAAACTGGAGCACCATGAAGAAACTCACGTAAACAGAGGGAGAACACGCAAACAGAGGAAGAACATGCAAACTCCACACAGAAATGCTAATTGACCAAGCCGAGGCTTGAACCAGCGACTTTTTTGCTGTGATGCGACAGCACCACTCACTGTGCCACTGCACCACCGCGCCGCCAATGTTAAATTTATTAATGTTAAATAATTTTAAATCTACAGCACAGTTTAAGAAAATGACAAAAATTACATACAATACACAACATAAAAAATTTAAATAATTAAATAAACAAAAATGAACAAAAAAATAAACAAAAAAATTCTTATACATAAACTGAAATATTAAAACTACAGAAAAAAACGCATACATTAAAAAAACTAATCTAAATTAAAACAAAATATTATTTAAAATTCTCCTTTGAAATAGTAATAAAAATATTAATATAAAAAAGAATAATAAAACCATTCTAAAACTTGTCTAAACCGGTTGCTGCTTTCTATTTTCGATTCAGATATAATATCCACCTTCTTTTAAACAAGTTGTAAGCTGTTCTTGCCAATTCTGTGCAAGATATTACATAATTATCAGGCAATCTAAAAAGTGTTTCATGTGTTAATATCTACTATAAATTTACTCGTCAAAAATCAACTGACTAAACGAACTAGACAAACGGATATACAAGCAGAAATCAGATTTATCAATTAAATATGGTAGAAACGCATAACTAGATACTTTGAAACAATTTCAGTGTCATGTTTAGACATTATCAATAAAAAATATTAAGAAGACCACAAAACATTCTCCCTGTCTCACTCAATTTACATGAACAAGAGTGATGTATTACATCAGATATGAAGAAAAATTAGTTCTTATCTTCAGCCATTATTAAAGCTGCAGTTAGCAAAAAGCAGCCACTGCATAAAGAGAATGCATGCTGTCACTCAAACATATATCTGCTATAAGCCCCTCCTACTGCAAAATTCAGGCAGGCACTGTATCCCATCATTCATTATCTTTTAGGAATTTTTTGTGCATGTTGTCCATTAAACAGAACCAAAAACATTATTTGGCACAGATTAAACTTTAAAAAAATGCATTTTCTTGCATTAGATTACAAAACCTGACACTATTGTATTTATTGTGAAGAAAAGTGTCATAAGCAGATGCCCCTTAGTTTGATAATTATTTTATAAAGGACAATCTCATTAAATGAAGCGCAGAAAAATGTCTTTTAAGGGCAACCGCAGAACATTAATAAGACAGATGAGTGAATGAGTGAGATCAATTAGCTTATTAGTGTGACATAACATTTTTTCACACAAGGCATTGCAAGCCAAAAGAGTAAGATAAAGACAGAGGGAGTGAGAAAGAGAGAGGGAGCAAACAGCCCTGCGGCACCACACTAGATAAAGCAGCTTCCAGCTCAGAAACCACACCAGCGACCAGGGTTAGAAGAAAAGCCACAGTCAAATCATCAAAATATACGCTCACCGGCCACTTTATTAGGTACACCTTACTTGGGTTGGACCCACTTTTGCCTTCACAACTGCCTTAATCCTTTGTAATTTAACAAGGTACTGGAAATACCTTGAAATAATTTTGGTCCATATTGACATGATAGCATCACGCAGTTGCTGCACATTCATGATGCCAATCTCCCATTACACCACATCCCAAAGGTGCTCTATTAGATTGAGACTGGTGACTGTGGAGGCCATTTGAGAACAGTGAACTCATTGTCATGTTCGAGAAATTAGTCTGAAATGATTCAAGCTTTATTACATGGTATGTTACTCAGACCAGGCCCGTCTGCCACCAACAACCATGCCACATTCAAAGTCACTTAAATCACCTTTCTTCCTCTTCCCTCTTTCCTCTGATGCTCGGTTTAAACTGCAACAGATCATCTTGACAGTAGCTGCATCCCAAATCGCATACTTATGCACTATTCTATGCCATTTTGTAGTATAAATAGTGTAAGTAGTGCGTTCATATTGAAAACTCTAAAAATAGTAAGTGCACTTTAATTACCCGTATGATGCACTCATACAGACGGTAAAATGAAGTGTGGAATGATGGAAACTTCACGCACTCAACGACGCAGGTTTGCTTACGTAGCAGAAGGGGCGGAGCTATCGGACGCATATGTTGGATAACTTAATTTATTTTGGATGGTCAAAGCAAAATTCTCCTACGAGAGTGATTATAGCGCCTCCCGATGGTGAATGCGATAATACTCACGGCAGGTATTATTTGATAATTCGGTTGTTTATTTCACTGATTTGGCAACCGTCAAACGTCATCAGGGAAACGGTTTGAATTTCCGCTTAGTAAAAAAACATTAGTGCTCCATTTGGGACGACGCTACATACATATACTATCCTGTTGAGTGTGTAAGTGTATAAGTACATAGTGCATGAGTGCATAGTGTATAGTGTGCCATTTGGGACGCAGCTTATGTCTGCATGCCTAAATGCATTGAGTTGCTGCCATGTTATTGGTTGATTTGAAATTTGCTTTAACGAGCAGTTGGACAGGTGTACCTAATAAAGTGGCCAGTGAATATATCCAAAATGCCACCCCAAAAAAGTGACATTTTGCTAATAATCATTTAGATTATTTCAAAGATTATGTTGGTACATTACAAATGTTATTATCATATTTGCTATATTATTTCAAATAAAAAATGATACTAAACACAACAAAATATAGTAATGTTTAGTATTCATATAATTGTATTTTACAAATTAACATTTTGTTTAAATGTTTAACTGAAGATAGCTAGATTTTCCTAAATAAAGAGAATCTGGTAGCTTTCACAGAAATAAAAAACATTTATGGCTTTCATGGGATGTGATATGAACATGGTTCTGAGATGATCGAGAGATTATGAACTTTCTCTCAAACCCTTGAATGGACCCTGAGGCTGCAGAGATCTGCTTTATCCATAAAAAACTGCAAAAGCATAGAAGAAAGAGTGAGACAGAGCCCAAGAAACACACATTTCAAACCAGCAAAATCTTCAACTGGCCCTCGAAACGCTGAGAGAGAACAACAAAGAAGAAACAAGCATAAGAGGAATACCAATAATTTACATAAAGATACCAAACTGACCAAAAAAGGAGAGAAAGGGAGAGAGAAAATGAGACTCATTTTATGTTAATACAAAAGACTAAAGGCTAATTCTGAGTAAAGAAAATTCTGAGTCTAAACTAGACTTCTGACAGTCATTTGACACTGAATTGTACCAAACCCAGAGGGCTGGACTCCAGGTCGTCTGTTCTATAAGGCATTTCCCCGCTGGGAGATCACCATCAAGAGACGATAGGATGAGAAAAGAAACGAGTGATTAGAAGAAATAGAGAAATAGAGTTAGAAGTGCACAGGGATGAGTTAAGGGCCCAGTGTGAGCTGTTTTTTTTTTGTTTGTTTGTTTGTTTGTTTGTTTGTTTTATAAGTATGTGTCTATGTGCTGTAATTACCTATGTATATTTCAGTTAAAACATAATTATCTATGCAACTATTTTCCATCTCTTGTAGAAAACGATGTTCCAAAACCTAGCAAGTCACTGTGCTGTTTTTAGACCCTTTTCACAATAATCTCAACCGATTAGACACAGGTTTATCAAATCATCAATTCTAAATCTGTCATTTGTTTTTTTATAAAGCGTAGGTTACCAACAAGTACCTAGATAAGAAAGTTTGGGGTGCTAATCTGTGCCGTTTATATTGGTGAACAAAATGTTAAAGTATTGTTATATTTACAGCAGACCTTACCAAACTCATTAATTACAAATCTTTATTTTAAAAACCAGCAGGGCTTAACAGTAACTTTTTTGATCACCAGCCCGTGTGGCTAGTAGTTTTTCAACATTACTAGCCACTCGCCATTTTCACTAGCCACAATTTTATTGTTGGGAAAATGTATTTTATACACATAAATATGACTTTAACATGCTAAAATGACTTGATTTAGATTTTGCGTTATCTCCACATACCTCCTCATCACTTTTGGAGTGTCGTGTATGAGCTTGCTCAATAATCATGAGCAAATGGATCACGCTTTCATAGTATTACAATTAGTTTTTATTTCACATAATTTTCAGAGCTCAAAATTAAGGATTTACTAAATTTATCTCTGACCACATCAAACATAAACAATGAGTTATTTTTTAGCCACAAATTTTAAATGTGTCAAAACAAGCAAATTATAGCTGTATACTATAATCTTTATTTAACAAAACATATGCACTGTAATCTGTCCTGGATAAAGGACACAGATCACCAATTAACTACACATAAATGGGGTGTTAATCTCCCATTAAACCAATGTTATTTTAAAAAAATAATTAAACCATATTAACGCGAAAGAAAGAAACACCATGAGAGATACTGAAAGGATGATCACACATGCACGGTTAACGTTAGATTAATAAATAATCTGTTCAAAGAACAATTAAAAAGAAAGCAACCGGTGCTGCTTACAAAAAGACAAATCTGGAACTCTTAAAAGCAGCAAGACTGTAGGTGCATGTTCATCACTTTTTGTCTAGTCTATTTGACCGATTGAGAACCGATCACATCAGTTGAGTTTCTAGGCACAGTTGCTTCATGCAAAGAAACGGGAGCGCATGCGCGTTTTAAACAGTCGTGCGCATCACCTCAGCTATTAGCGCAATTGATTATCCTCTAATTCGGTATTCACCTGCTTTCTATTGCACGCGCAAACGCAATTATTTTTGTCAGTCGTGTTACTTCTCAATTCTAAGAGTAATTATTATCCGGGAAAATTATTTTCAACCAGCCAAAGTAGCTAGTGGCAGTGTCAGTCTTACCTGCCACCGCTGAAATCTACCAGCATTTAGCGGGTTTTAATGTCAAGACCTGAAAACCAGTATTTATAAAAAGGAACCCGCAATGAATTCTTATTCCGGGTTCTGACATCATTTTAGCATCCCTCCATCAACCCTCTTACAGGTCAACCTACTTCATTGTCTAATTTCTCACTATGCTATTTGCAAAGCTTCAAAAATGCTGTCTCCACAGGAAACTTACTAGGATTTGGAACAAAATATTAAAATATATGTTTCAGTACAATAAAATCAACAATGGTCACCGTGTAATGCAAACTCTAAGATAAAAAGGAGGTATCAAAGCAAATAAACAGCAAATGTCCTTACTCTCAATGATGTCACCCAGGCCCTGGGCATAGAGGAGGTCTTTCAGACGGGACACTTCATCTTTAAGCTCACGCACCAGACGGTTATTAGGATCTTCATTGATCACTGCATTACAACGGATCTGCTTAGCCCTGTCTGCATACCTGCGAGTAAGGATGTCAAATGGTTAAGGAGGATCGACAAGTGGTAATATATGAAAACAATGATCATTTTCTCATAGCTAAATTTATTGTGTGTTTTTATTTAAAATGGTTTTATTAGTTGTAGTGTGGAAATTTTTTTATTATTTTCATGCAATTGCAAAATTTACTGTGGTGAAAAAATAATAATAATAATATTAATAATAATAATAATAATGATAACAATAATAATGGATTTTTTGAAAATGTGTGAAATAATTGTTACTCTTAAGAGAGTGAAATTCATTGTGTAATTTTTGCAGACACATGTAGAAAATGGTTACTCATTTTAAAAAAGCCAAAAAGAGTTTAAAAATTATGCATTTTCGACCAATAAAAAAAATGTAGACAAAACCAGGATTGATGCTCAGGCATTGTTTACTATTGCATTCTATTTCAAAATGTATACGCTTTTTAACAATTACACCTGGTGTCCACACTACTTCCGTATACCTGACCCATAAAATTGATCATTTTGAAAATGATGAAGACTCTCTTATAGTTTGGAAATATTGGTGTTATATTTCAGTGTAAATGGAGCGTGTTTTGCTTTATCTCATTCATATGACCATTAAACAACCAGTAAGAATAAATGGCAGCCAAATATATACACTAGAGCCCTGCATTTCAGCCCAAGCCCGTCGGGGCTCAACTTTTTTAAGCCCCTGGGGCTGGGCTACAGGACAATTTTCACGTCTTAGCTAGCATGCATTTCCAGCCACGTACAATGGAAAACATAAAGCGAAAAATTGCTAATAATGAACTTAAAACTGTAAAAAAAAAAAAAAAAAACACTAAAGGAAAAGCAAACTTCAGGTCAACTTTTCAAATAGTGACAACTTTAAATGAGGAGCCAACTGGTTATGCAAAATACACAAATTGTAAGTTGAGTGAACTTATTGTGAACCACATACCACTTGGATATTGATGTTAATAAAAAAAACGAAAACTTACATAAAAAAAATAATAATAAATAAATAAGGAAAGAAAGAACTCCAAACATTTCTCTAAAATATTCTGATAAAAAAAAAACATAAAATATCAAAATACAAATCTGGTCTGCTTTAATGGCTGTAACAGTGTAAGCTTGGCAGAAAAAGAAAGACAGGCTTCAAGTTGGACTCGGGCCAAAATTTCGATAAGATGTTGAACAAGGGCAGGGTCACAGCCTGTGCATCTCGGGTAAGGGTAGGGCTAGAGCCTAGATTTAAGGCCCGTGCAGGGCTCTAATACACATGCCAAGTGAATGTGAATGGTCTTATATCATGTGTTTTAAGCTGTATAGTGTGGAAGCAGATTTTTTTAAAGCAGTAGAAATGTCAGTCTGGATTCTAAAATGTTATATTAAAAATGAAAACACACAGCCTTTGTTGCTAAAAATCTCCAAGCAATCTTCCAATAGGCTTTTGAACATTGCGAAAATGGCAACAATAATCCTGTAGTTGTTTTAAGATTAGACATTCCTGTTTTAAACTATAGCATTAGATATGGCTAAGCAAATAATAAAAAAAGGCATTTTACATGGACATTCAACTTTACTGCACACACACACCTCTAATAGGTGCTCAATTACCCTGCTCAGCAATGTTATTGCACACCAGCATATTTGAAGGACATTGCAGGTGGGAGACAGGTGTGTGCAGGAACATTTCCATTGTTGCATACCGTACTGTTATCCCTCAGCTCATTACCTAGCTCATTACCAACCTCGGAAAGAGAGTGAAATGATAAAACTGATGCATTATACCTGAGAGTACTGAGGGTTTCATCATAGTTGATGTCGGCTGGACTGAGAGCAGCCACCATTGCGGTTCGAGAGTTGCCACCTGCACAAAGACAAAAGGTCAAGTTTTTCGAGAGCAAAAATACATTGAAATCATCTTTTATGTCACAGAACACTTTTGATACATACCGAGATTCTCTCTCAGTAGCCAGGTCAGCACAGAATCCCTGTAAGGAATAAAACTTTCCACCTTCTTTTTCTTTTTGTTCTGTGTAGATAAGAAATATAGAGTTATTATACAACATTAATGTGTATATTATATTATATTATATTATATTATATTATATTATATTATATTATATTATATTATATTATATTATATTATATTATATTATATTATATTATACATTTATATATTATGCATAAATTTGTTGAACATGTATTCAGAACATGTTTGAAGAAAGTTATACCTTGTTAGAGCCAGAGTCCTGCAAAGTAAGTAATAAAATAAATTGGAGGTTATTAAACTGACACGCATTGAACTTTTTATGTAAACAATAAATCATCAAACGTCCTCAAGGCTCAGAGCAAAACAAAACACTTACCACCTCAGCCAGAGCTGAAATGACTTTTCCCAGGGTGGTGAGTGATTTATTGATGTTTGCCCCTTCCTAGGAAAGAGCAAGTAGAAAACAGAATTACAATTTCAAACTAACGACAGAATAAAGAGGAGTGCCGTTAAAATGCTCTCTATGCAATGACAGCAGCAAGTATGGGGAGAGAACTAGACGATAAATTAAAAAAACAACTGTTGACATTTATAGATTCTTAGAATATAGTCTTGGAATAGAGAGAAGAAACAAAGTGGGAATGTAATAATGTGGAAGATGGATTAAGACATGTTTTCATTGATTTGATCATTGGAAAGAGGACAAATTACTGTTAACACCTGGTGTTTAAATGCATCTCTTTTGTCCACTTTGACCACATCTTTCCTGATTACATTGAAGTAAGGGTCTATCTGCTTTTATCAGAACAGCAGTGGGAAGGCTAAATGCTGTTACACATCAAGGCACACTAATATTACATCAGAGTTCAGGTGTGTTGTTTACAAATGAAATGCTGCACAAAGTGCTGTGTAAGTTCATATGAAGGTCTTTTTCAATTATTCTATACTCCCAAAAACACTTTGATATGTCTGCCTTTACATATACATTAATTTCAATGACATACTTTATTCTAATCCGTAGGGTTAAATATCGACTTGGCCCACCCTTTGCATCTTTAACAGCTTCAACTCTACTGGGAAGGCTTCTCACAATGTTTAGGAGTGTGTTTAGAGTCTCGCTTATGCTGTGTTCACAGCAGATGCGGAACACGTGAATAAATCACGATATTCGCATGTAAATAGACGCGTGAACATTTTGAGTTTCCTCGCTTCATTCGTGTGCCAAATTTGACTCTGGCTTTATTGCTATTTACTTAACATGGATTTTATTGAGATAATAGCTGTGCTTATGTGCTTTAGGAAGGCTGAAAAACATCGTATATTTATTCGGCGCCATGTCTGAGTCCACTAGAACCTTCCAGAGATGCATCAAGCTCTGTGCGTTCATCAACTCCTCCAGAAAATATATGTGGATGATGAAGGCTTTCAGCGGTGCTTCAGACTGAGCTAAGCCCAGTTTGATGAACTGTTGTCTGGTGTCGGCAAGAGGATTTCCCCTCTGTACACCAACAATTGACACTACTTCATAATCACTCCCTTACAAGACCAACCTCATGATTGTTTAACGCGGCGCAAATGTCCACTGAAGTTTAGTTTTTCCAACTTGAGCAATTTGTGCGTTAATTGTATCAAACGGATAAAACGCTAATTCGGGCTGCCTTATTCGCAAGAAACGCGCCGCAAGAAGTCTAATTGCATCTTTACATTGACTTAACATGTAAATCACTCGCACTTGACACTTCATCTGAGTCTAGTGTGAACGCAGCATTACGGTCTCTGCTTTAATACATTCCAAAGGTGTTCTTTCTGGTTTGGGTTAGGACTTTGTACAGGCCAGTTTAAGTTCCTCCATGAATGCAGTCATGCAGTCATGTTGAAACAGGAAGGAGTCATCCTCACAATTTCAAGTTGGGAGCATGAAATTGTCCAAAATGTCTTGGCATACTGGAGCATTAAGATTTCCTTTCACTGGAGCTAAGAGGCCAAGCCCAACCCCTTAAAAAACCCACGGCATAAACCCCCTCAACCAAACTTCATAATTAGCACAGTTCAGTCAGAGTGGACTCTTCCATAAGATTTCCAGTCAGAGCATGATACGTCACTCCAGAGAACATTTTACAACACGGTATTATACTTGCAATGCATGCAGCCCACTGGATAGTTCAAAGAAAAAAGATAAAGACCCCACTCACCTTGAGTCGTGTGCCTTTGGCTCCAGTAGAGTCTGCTCTCTCACTGCCCGCTAAATCCACCAGACTGATTTTGCTGACCTGCCAGAGAGGTTCAGGTAAGGTCAATAATGAACATGCCGAGAAATAGACAAGCCCATATCACCTTTCTCATTATCCACACAGAAAAAAACAACTCCCAATGTCAAATGTCATTCAGTACAGCGCTATGCAACAACGAGAGACAAATGGCCCTGCCTTATGCAGTAAATCATGACTGACAGAGTATGTAACGTGCATGAGCAGAGGGTACCTTTTCTGAAGTGTTGTCTGTCTCCGAGTCGTGCCGCCTCTGGGTGAAGATGATGTTAAAGACAGCGTGTGAACGACTGCTGGTCTCATTCATGTTTGTGGCAGCTACTGTCCTGGAGATCAGAAATTAAAGAATGGTATTCCTATTGAGCACTGAGACTTTCATTCATGTGAAGTACTAATGTGTTTATTATAGTTTTGTCACATTTAAAGTGCATTTCCTTCAGATCTAGTGAAACTTTGTGAATGCTGGAGTTGTGATCCTACAAACAGCTGATAAAACATTCCTGCTAAGCAAATTCACAATGGTTTGTTTGTAGCTGGTATAAAGTACTGTCACATATTTGGGTTAAGATCCTTGAAGGCTGACACATTAACATTGCAGCTGAATAATAGTTGAATAAAGTCTTCTCTCTGCAATAACTCTTTTTGAGCTTACTTTTTATATATTAGAGCAGTATTAAAGTTGGTAAACCAACCACTGAAGATTAAATCTAATAAACCAAAATCAAACATGTGTATTTACACTTTTTACACTTTTCATTCATTCATTCATTCATTTTCTAGTCGGCTTAGTCCCTTTATTAATCCGGGGTCGCCACAGCGGAACGAACCGCCAACTTATCCAGCAAGTTTTACGCAGCGGATGCCCTTCCAGCCACAACCCATCTCTGGGAAACATCCACACACACACTCATACACTACGGACAATTTAGCCTACCCATTTCACCTGTACCACGTCTTTGGACTGTGGGGGAAACCAGAGCACCCAGAGGAAACCCACACGTTTCCACACAGAAACGCCAACTGAGCCGAGGTTCAGTACAGCACTACCTACTGCGCCACTGCCTTGCCACTTTTCACACTTATTATCTTGAAATTAGAACATCATAGCATTTGACATCTATACACAATATATCATACAGGTCAAGGTGTCAAGTTGAGCAATTGTTTTGCGCAATGATAATGGCTGTTTCCCAATTCCAAAATGCAGAGAACAAAGACCATGAGAACACAGAACTCGTCCTGTGAAAATTGTGATGATGCATTCTTCCTGATGGTCAAATGACCTTCACGTATTTTAAACAAAAAATTATTTAAACACTCCAGCACTCATACAAATATTTATTGTTTTTCCCCTTTTCAAAAAATTATATATACTTATATATATTGCTGTAAGTTATATAATAACTTACAGCAGAGGTGATCAACCCTGTTCCTGGACATGTACCTTCCTGCAGATTTCAGTTGCAACCCATATCAAACACACTTGCCTGTAATTATCAAGTGCTGTGCAGGTCCTAATAAACTGGTTCAGGTGTGTTCGATCAGAATTAGAGCTGAACACTACAGGAAGATAGATCTCCAGGAACAGGGTTGAGCACCCCTAACTTACAGTATATGTAATAAAAAATGTCATAAGAAAGCCAAATCAGTTTATTAGAGTAAATTCTGAAAGATGATACTGTATATGGGTGATGAATGGAGTAAGGGTTGCTAAAAATTCTGATTTCTCCCACAAAGTCCAAAGACATGCACTGCAGGTGAATTGAGTAGGCTAAATTGGCCATAGTGTACAGTATGTGTGTGAATGGGTGTGAATGGGCATCCGCTGCATAAAACATATGCTAGATAAGTTGGTGGTTCATTCCGCTGTCGCGACCCCAGATTAATAAAGGGACTAAGCCGAAAAGAAAATGGATGAATGAATGATTGAATGTATATCACAATACTGAACAATGTAATTTTAAGAAAATGATCAAATAAATTAATGTCTTGGTGATATTTTACAAATATTTAAACATCATACTGAAGAATCTAACTAAAGATCTAAGAACCCTTGTAGCAAACTAATGTGTGTGTTGCTTCAAGAAAGTAATTATTCATTTATGTTGTGTTTTATTTTCATTTGTTTATATTAATTTATTCTTCATTTAATTATTTTATTTAATCATATGATCATTAGTCATTTATATAATTATCAGTATGTCATTTTATTGATTCTTAGTTAATGATTTGATTATTATTATTATTATTTGTCAGTTGATTATGTTTTTATATTTTATTATTACAATTTGACTGTGGGATTCAAGCAACACTTGTTTCCAAGAGATAAGAGAATGTCTCCATTTCAAGGTCTGCAATGTTGTGAAGCAGTAATTTTCCATTGCTGTTGCTTGTGGTATAATAACACTTGTTGTATTTATCCTGGTCAGGTAAAGCCTGAGCATTGAATCTTACACAACTAAGTTTATTTAATAAACTCTGCTCTTTCTTTATCATCATAACTCTGTCTCCTGCTTCTGCTCCTCTTCTCAGTCAACACTTATATTGATAGAAGACTGTTAATTTAGCTGAATTCTGGTTGACAGGTTTGGGTACTGTGCAGCTCTGCAAGCTTGTTGTCTGAATACACAAAGAAACAGACATTTTCTGAAAGGATCTGCCGTCAGGGGCTAAATCTTATTTATCTGGCGTGAATAGTGTGATCTAACAATACCAACACTTAATTTTGATATGGCAGTGCATATACATTAAATAAATCTAAAATTACATTTTGATAGACCTCAGATGGCACTGTATTTTAAAATGTTGCACTCAACAGTGGCGACAAATATTCAATCTCATTATTCATTTAGTTAGCTCCTGTCTTTTGTGCCAAACCATTAACTTATATAACAAGCCAAATGTGTAGAGTAGGAGGAAGGTGTAATGAATTGGCATGGTTGTTTGTCAACACCTTTAGATTAGGAAGCGCTGAGTGACTCTAAGCTGAGGAAACAGGAATGCACTAGCAGAAAGCCTCCTGAAGTTAAATGATTTTCCATGACATTATAAGGATATAAAGAGTAAATATTTGTTCTCCCCTCAATGTGGTCAGAAAAACCTTGAAAACGGACATGGGAGAAGGTAATCTGGAAGGCAGAATAGAATAGAATAGAATAGAATAGAATAGAATAGAATAGAATAGAATAGAATAGAATGCTTTAACATTGTGTCAACAGGACTGTTATTACACAAAAAAATAGAGATTCTACTTGGAGCAGCTCATGTTCTCATACTGGGAAATTACTTGTTTCTATGGCAACACTCAAATTCCAACAGCCAAAATCCATCTGTGGGTGTGTTTTAGATGACAGCAAATAATTGAATGCCTGTATTAATTCACGTCTGTCTCACTCACTGTTAATGTATAAAAAACATTGACATGCACTACTGATAAAATAAAATAGCTTCTCAAACAGAAATTTGACTTAAGGTTCCAGGTTTCTTCAACTGTTCTTGCATCCATCTAGACACTCAAATCAGTAAATTCAGCGGTCCTATATAACTACAGAGTTTCCCATTAACAATTATAACTTTAAAAGTATGTTATATGCATAAATGCTGCATCTAAAAATATGATTATTCTATAAATATTACTGCAAATTAAAACCTTTGAACGTCAAATTAACTACATTCTCATCCTTACATGATTTTTCTTTTTTTTACTTAAAATATTTCTGTGCTGCTTATTATTGTTGTGATTGTATAGTTGAATATTTTTGAAAGAACATAACATTCATATATATATATATATATATATATATATATATATATATATATATATATATATATATATATATATATATATATATATATATACACACACATATTTAGGGCCATAAATATTTGGACATCGACACAATTTTAACATCTTTGGATCCATACATCAACACAATGAATTTGAAATTAAAGGAACAAGATGTGCTTGAACAGCAGACTGTCAGCTTTAATTTGAAGGTATTTATACACAAATCAGGTGAAGGATGTAGGAATTAAAACAGTTTGCATATGTGCCTCCCACTTGTTAAGAGACCAGAAGTAATGGGACAGAATAATAATCAGAAATCTAACTTTCACTTTTTAAGACTTGGTTACAAATTCTTTGTAGTCAATTACAGCCTGAAGTCTGGAACACATCAATATCATCAGACGCTGGGTTTCATTCCTGGTGGTGCTCTTTCAGGCCACTACAGCAACTGTCTTCAGTTCCTGGTTGTTCTTAGGGCATCTTTCCTTCAGTTCTGTCTTCAGCAAGTAAAATACATGCTCATTCGGTTTCAGGTCAGGTGATTGACTTGGCCATGGCCACTTCTTTCCTTTCAAGAACACTGTAATGAAGTTTACGGCCCTTTGGCCGCCGGTAAGAAGGAGGCGGAGAACCGACGCAGGTTTAAAATATTTATTAATAATAATGACGGCAGCTCCTCACGGAGACTGCCATTTAAACCAAAACAAACGGACGGCAGCTCCTCGCGGAGACTGCCGTCAAACTGAAAGCAAAAGTAAAACAATATGCCCGGGCCCGGTCCTCTCTCGGCTTCCTCTGCCATCGGTCCTCCTTTTATGGTCCAGAGCTCCTTCCGTGGGATCAGAGGCAGGTGCGCACCGCACGTGTATCCACTCACGCGGTGGCCTCACCCCGTTCCCACGGCTCTCGGCCACGCCCCCTCGCCACATACCCCCATCTCCCATCACAGGCCGGGGGCACCCCGTGGCTGTGCATACTCCGGGGGGGGGGGGGGGGGGGGGGGGGGTTTGGCGCCACAGCACCCGCGAGACCTATATGAGACGGGCCGAGAGAAAAGGAGATGGAAAAAAAAGGAGGAAAGACAGAGTAGACCGAGAAAGGGGAGAGAGGAAAAAAAAAAAAATTGGGGTTCGGTTCTCCAGACACGCTGCCACTCGGTCCTCCACCAGCTGAGAGATGCGACGACGTGCTGGGAGCCCTGTGGAGGAATCTATCCACCCGTCCGTCTTCTGGCGTCCGGCGGCGGTTCTCCTGGCTGGCTGGCGGCATTTCTGGTCTCCTGCTCCGCTCCCGCTTCGGTGGATGGATGCAGGCTCTGGCATCATGGCGGATCGCGGCGACTCCCCCGGGTTCTGTGGGATGGCTCCCTTCAGCTCTTTCCCTTCCGGTGGTGAGCCCCGCGTCCCCTGCTCCTCCCCATGCTGGGAGACGGCAGCAGGCAGATCCTTTCCTCGCCAGCCTCAGGCCGCCCCGGCACTCTGGGCAGACGAACGGGTTTCTCCCCCACTCGGGTTAACTCCCGAACACTCGCCCCCTCTCTCAGCGGCGAGGGCATCTGGACAACGCGTCCCTCCTTCTCCCGGGCTTCGGCACCACTGTAATGAAGTTTACGGCCCTTTGGCCGCCGGTAAGAAGGAGGCGGAGAACCGACGCAGGTTTAAAATATTTATTAATAATAATGACGGCAGCTCCTCACGGAGACTGCCATTTAAACCAAAACAAACGGACGGCAGCTCCGTCAGACTGCCGTCAAACTGAAAGCAAAAGTAAAACAATATGCCCGGGCCCGGTCCTCTCTCGGCTTCCTCTGCCATCGGTCCTCCTTTTATGGTCCAGAGCTCCTTCCGTGGGATCAGAGGCAGGTGCGCACCGCACGTGTATCCACTCACGCGGTGGCCTCACCCCGTTCCCACGGCTCTCGGCCACGCCCCCTCGCCACAAACACTTTGGTTGCTTTTGCAGTATGATTTGGGTCATTCTTCATCTGCTCTGTGAAGCACCGCCCAATGTGCTCTAAAGCATTTGGCTTAATATGAGCAGAAAACATTGCCTAAAACACTTCAGACTTCAGTCACATCATCAATAAATACTGTAGAACTCTAATCTGGCCCTCTTGTTTTTGAGGCTCATCAATGGTTTACATCTTGTGGTGAACCCTCTGTATTCACTCTGGTGAAGTCTTCTCTTGATTGTTGACCCTGACACACATACACCTACTGTATCTCCTGGAGAGTGTTCTTGATCTGGCCAACTTTTGTGAAGAATTCTTTGGTCCACCACAAGACCTGTGATCTTCCGGGTCTTTTGGTGTTGCTATGTTCACTGGTGTGTTCTTTCTTTTTAAGAATGTTCCAAAAAGTTGTTTACCCACGTCTATTTTTTTTTTTTTTTTTTTTTGCTGTCTCTCTGATGGGTTTGTTGTGTTTTTTCAGCATAATGATGGCTTGCTGGATAAGTGCAGAAATTGATAGTGACAGCTCTTTGGATCTCATCTTGAGAGTTGACAATAACCAAATGCAAATAGCACACTTGAAGTGAACTCTGGACCTTTTGTCTGCTCGTTGTTGGGATGATGAGAGAATAACACACACCTGGCCATGGAGCAACTTAGAAGCCAATTCTCCAATAACTTTTGGACCCTTAACAAGTGGGAGGCACATATGCACACTGTTGTAGTTCCTACACCGTTCACTTGATTTGGATCTAAATACCCTCAACTTAAAGTTAACAGTCTGCAGTTAAAGCACATCTTGTTTATTCCTAGTCCATTGTGTTATGGTGTATAGAGCTAAATATGTTAGAATTGTGTCGATGTCCAAATGTTTATAGACCTACTGTAACTCTATATACACACACACACACACACACACACACACTGTGGTTGAGAGATTAAACAAGTATAGAATAGAATAGAATAGAATAGAATAGAATAGAATAGAATAGAATAGAAAACCTAGCCCTATTCTATTCTATTCTATTCTATTCTATTCTATTCTATTCTATTCTATTCTATTCTATTCTAATCACTAAAATTAACATCAAGGTCAATTGCGGTCCTAGGCTTACAATGCTTTTAGGAAACACAGCCCTGAATAGAACAGAATACAAAACATTACAAAGCATTAGAATACCTAGCCTTATTCCCGGAGTCCATCAGGTCTTGGATGTCATTATATGACATGACGGCGAGTTTGGACAGATCTTCTACATATGGGCCTAGCAACGGATGTTCTCGCACACGTAGGTTTCCTTTGTTTTTAGGGTTTAGAAGATCCCGTACCCTCTCACAGTAGATCTCCATATAACTAACCTGAAAGGACAAATATAACAGACTGATTAAAAAAACAAAAATACATTATAATTGAGGATTAAAAGTGAAATCTCTATTTAAAAACATATATTACTATATTAAAACAGAAATTGCATGCAGAACTCACAATTTAAATATTGCTATTACTGACATGCAAGATGTACAGATTCACACAAAATAACAGTCAATTTGGCAATAAGATTTAAAATAGGAACTTGACCAATCTCACCTCCACAGAATAGGACATGTTGTTGTCATTGTTCTCATTTATCTTAGTGAAAAGGTCTTCACACAGCTGATGGTCAGGATAGGAGAGAGAAAAGGAAACAGGCAGACATAATAAACCAAGATTATTTAGTGAATTATAGTGTGTGCACTGGTCAGCTTGGTGTTTGACTTGTCATTAAATCCTGTTTGAGTTGATCTTATTCACACAACCTCTGAACACATAGCATTTTCATGTGTATTCCTGTGATCCTAGAGAAAATAAATGCTTTAGAAACAAGTTAGCGATGCACCCCCAGCGAGCAATTTTTGTTTTTAAAAGACGTTTAATAGATGTAAAATAAACGCCTAAACATAGTCGTCTTGGCTAAAACAAGGCTAAATATGGGCTGTCAGGAAATATTTAATAGACATCTAAGAATAGGCCAAAACTAGACTAGTCATCAAATAAACAGAAATTAATGACTACACATATAAAGTCTGTCTAATCTGTATATTTGATGACTAATCTTGTTTTGGGCTATTCTTAGATGTGGACAGCCCAAGTTTAGCCTTGTTTTAGCCAAGCTGTCTATTTTTAGATGTCTGTTAGATGTCTATTAAACACAAAATTGTTTGCTGAGGGATTTGCGTCCCTTTTTTTTTTTGTTATTTGTTCATTTACCAGTGGAATGATCCCCTGCTGGTCCTTCTCCTGTTTGCCCATCATGGTATAGGATTTACCGGCCCCAGTTTGACCGTATGCAAAAATACAGACATTGTAGCCTTCAAATGCATGGAGCAACATCTCCTCTCCGATGTCTCTGTAGACTTGCTGCTGGGACGCATAGTTGATATCTTCAGGCTGTGGAGATATTAAGATAAATGCATTAGGTATTTACAGGTTTTGAACATTGTATCTATTTGAACCAGACTCACCGAAGTGTGTGACCAGTAGGAGTAATCAAAATTGAAGCTTTTGTTTTCTTTGGGTGCTTTGGGGTTGATGATGGCTGAAAGAAAAGGAAAGATGGCAGAGGATGAATACGCTTAATAAAACATGTTATAGGTACTTAGCGGACACTCAATACTCTGTGTGTGGCAGCCATTTAGTGGCGAAAAGTAGAGGCAGTAAGTGCTGAGTCACTGGAGTTTTGCTAAACGAGAGCTCAAAAACCCTGCTGCTCTCACCGGAGGTAAATGAAAGTCATCACGGGGAGACAGGAATCACACAAGATGGTAATTACGCTGATTTGCATATGGTGATGAGTGTAAATTGAAAATCACACAGTAAGTAGATGTCACAAGAAAAGTCATTTACTTGCATATAGAGCACTGCTTAAAATAACTTTTGTTAAAATGTCATGTAATGACCAAGCTGAATTTTAGATATTTTTCCAGGCGTTGGTGTTACGTGATTTAGGGTGTAAAGATTTTGATTTTACAAGTTCAATTGCAAGCCCTGGCTCATTGGAATTACATGCCTTAGGCTACATTTTTGTGAAATGTAAAATATGTTGCCACAGGCATACCCGTCAACCTTCCTGATTTTCCAGTATTTTATCATTTTATCTTGCTATAATCGTGTAAAGGTATTTTCCTGTATTTCTCCAATTTTTTTTTATCATTCTATGAAGGGTGGCAAGAAACATCAATAAGGTGATACTCCCTATTTGCAACCCATACAGCTGAACCACCAGGGGACGCCTCTTGCTCTTAAAGGTGAATCTGTTTTGTGCTTTCATTTTATTTAGGCATGAAAACACTTTGAAATAAATATAAAAATGGCGCAATTCCCTTCCTTTAAATTACAGGCACCGCTGCCCCTCTTACGCAATCCTTAAAACAGTCAGTCCATATAGTGGTTCATGACTGTCAAGTGCGATCCATGGTGATAAACAGACGATGTTTCCCACATGGATTCGGATTTAAAGCGGTCTAGGTTTTGGGTGCATGTTTGAACATAAAACACATAATACACAAATACACATAAAATAATAATAATAATAATAATAACATCTAATCATGTCAAACTTGCTGTGTTTTCTTTTAAACACAACAAATTTTGTCTTAAATGAGCATAAAAAGTGTTAGAACAGCAAGGGGGAGTGGGATGAATAGGTATCCCTTATTTTCACATCCCAATGTTGACAGGTATGTGCCCTGGGTGCGTTTTATTGCCTGTTTCAGATGGCAAATCCACTAAAGCAGGCTGTCTACATTTTGCAAATCTAAAATATGTTACTTAGGGTATGTTTTGTTATACATTTCTGACACATATCCTTCTTCTACACGTCAATGAGATGGCAGGGCTTGTTGAGTAGATCACATAGTGAACCTAAACCCTTCACCTTAACCCAACCAATAGTGTTTTTAATAGCAAACGTAACAGAAAAGTGCTCGCAACCATGTAGTTCTACCTTGATTTTACATTGCTTTTTGTGGAACCATGCTTTACTTGACATGAGTATGTATCAAAAGTACAACACTAAGGGAGCTACCGAGCAAACTGACCACATTAGAAAAGTTGTCCAGTTTTGTTTTTTACATTTTATGTCATACAGATCCCCTAGACCAGCAAACCACTGACCTAAATTCTTCCCTAAACCCAAACAAATAAGAAAAGTGCACTGTGACTGTGTATACTTTGATTTTCTACTGCTAAAAACTTTTTCTTACATGGAGTTTTTGTTTTGTTCCAAGTCCAAATTCAACAAATCCTTAAATTAAGAAACATTTTCTAGACAAGCCAAAAATATTGTTTTGTTTTCAGAAACAATATGCCAAAAATAAATGTTTTTCAACAAAAAAAAATTCTGTAAATAATTTGTGTTTCCTTTGAAAAAAAGATAACTTTGGTTCTCACTTGATTATTCAACTACAAATCAAAGAACCTTTCCCAGGTGAGAATGCATTGGTTTGTGTATTTATTTTTATCAACTCATCAGCTTTTACACAAACATGAATGAAAACAAACATTTCAAGTCTCTCTGACAATAAACAAGTTGTAACATGCCCTATAAGGCTAACCTCCTGCATGTGTTGTGACAGATAAACAAAACAAAAATAAAAAAAAAACTTGAAATAAATACAGCCAGTGTCTGAAATCTAAGTTCAGAGTTCAGTTAAAGTTTTTTTCCTCATCCATGACTGTGCTTTTTAAATTCATACTGAGTGAGAGACATGTAAACAAGTTTAGCTTACTGGCCATAGTGGAGGTCTGAAAGCACAACTCCAAATCTAAAGACTCAAATTACATCTCTAAATATCCCTCAGGACAGTTCTATCAATAATGCATAAAACAGATGTGAATAAAATAAAGGTGGAGATGGGGTGGTGGATATGTGCTATAAGAATTGTCACACGAACAAGGTGAGCAGCAATTAAATTTTTCAAAAATATTGCAATGACAAAAATAATTAAATGAACTTGCTCATCCGGAATATATTTTACAAACCCATTTAGCCAACAGAGAGGTTTCTTTGAAGCATTCACAACAACAACTATACTCATATTTAATAATGCTATTTTGCACTGTCCTAATAAAAATGTGTACAAAACCATACTGAGCTGAAAACATACCAAGTGAATTATGGAAGAAAATGTAACGCAAGACACTGCAGATGAATAGGAGAGCTGTCATCTTATTTCCCTATAGTGTTGGAGCCATTATTATTATTATCATTTTTATTATTATTATTGGGTTTTAATTCTTTTTGTAAGCACTGGAGGGCATATGAATATTTTCATGTATTTTAAAGAGCCTGATTACTGACAGGTGGATGGCAGAAAGGAGGTCAAACTATTTTTTTTTTGACTGCGTCAACATGACCGTGTCAGTGTGTTAGGGATAGAGTGTCAGTGCGTTAGCAATAGAGTGCTGATTCTGCTGAGAAGAGCTGTTGGGAAGATACTGGTTTTCGATTTTATTTTTTGTTTAAGATTTTGTACATGGCAGTAATTTTGAAGATTTTGTAATATCAAAGTCAAATAATAAAAAGACTGTCAACTTGTTGGACAGAGTTTGGAGTTCTTCAAGTATAAAACACAGGTCAGAAAAAGACACCTACTGTACACATATACATATATATATAATAGAATAAACCTTTTAAAATATTATGTTTAAATATGCAAAAATGCATTATTGCAATAAAAAATATATAACTATAACAGAAATTTGAACACCGAATGGCGTTTCATTGTTTTTTTGTTTTTTTTTATACAATGGGATCTATTTTAAAGATCTAAATGCATAGTCTAAAGCGCACACTGCAGGTGAACTTAGGGTGTGTCCAAATTCACTTTTGCTATTTAAAGAATGGGAAAAAAGCTGGTGCACCCAGCGCATAGTCTAAATGGGTTGTCCTCATTCTCTTAATAAGTTATGGATGTGTTTTAGGTGTAACAACAGGGCACGACTAAATGTTATGAAAGGAAAAATGATGAAGAAGTCAGCACGTTGAGCAACTAAATGAATTAATTTAATTATACTGTATATAAAATAAAAGTTATGGATAAATTTGGAAGAAACTCATAAAAGTCTTTGCTTTTAGTAAAGTTGTGTTAGTGTAATATTTTATATATCTAAGCTACAGTAACTGTGTGCTTAATGCAAAATATTAATTTCATGAGTTCACACTTACAGATTTTTGACTGAATAGAATATGCAAATTTGGCTTGCTGTCTAGTGAGAGGACGCCAAGCTTAAAAAGACACCCTAACTTGTTTTATTTCCCTTGTCAGAAGTGAGAGAGACAGGGCTCCAAGTGTACAGTAGTCTTTAGCCTGAAGAACACTCCCCCGGTCCAATTTATGTAGGAATCAGGTTTAATGGCATGGTATTTATTGGGTTATTTGGATGGAGGATGGATGCTGAGAGTCAAGAGAAAAATGAAGGTAGAACATGGTTGACTATATAGGGGTTTGGTCTTATGCTAATGGATAATAGAATGATTGTCAATATTGAATTGGTCTTGTAAAAACATCTGTGCATGCTCCTTCCAAAATCTGTTTATAAACCATCTCATACAATAAAATTCAAACAGAATATATTTAAATAGCATTAGATGACCTGTGCACATCATCTTTCTTCAAAGCTTCAAAATAAACCTAAAGCACTTCGCATCATGGCAGTAGTTTTGGATTGCTAAAGATAAGGCGTGTACATTCATCTGACTCAGCCTTACTCGGCAGCTAACATCATCAGCCAGAATGAGGTTGCATGCACTCAAAGTAATTTCTGCCAATGCTGTGATGACATCATTTACTGTGTGTACCCAAGCAAGTATAAAACTCAGCCCTGAAAGAACAGTGTATTTTGTCTGCAGTTTCTCGCCTTGTGTTGAATTGGAAACTGGTTTTAAGGGCCGGTAATTGGTGGCAGAGCAGCCATTTTTGGGGTGAACTATCCATTTAACGATCACTCAGAACATCATTAGCGGAGCAGTGTTCGGTCAGTCTTACTCATATCCAGCCCACACAGCATCACAGACGCTGCAGTCAAGAGTCTGACAGGCAGCATGAGCTCTGACAGAACATACTGTCTCCTCACTCAAACACATCTCTGCGGCCATATGGTGGGATGTGCAAGACCACAAGCCAAAAATGGATAAAAATAGCCTCTTAAGAAAACTGTATTTTGTAAATTTAATCAACCATGTATTGAAAAGCCAATGTAAGCACAAAAAAGACATTGATTTGTTGTTTGTGGTTCAGTAGCCATTACCAAACTCAGACTTTAGTCAAGCAGTGATGAGGAAAGCTTTTCTAAATGTTTCTTGTGTCTGTAAAATAGCACAGTCCGCTAAAAAACAACAAGACAAATGTGATGGATTTAAGCATCCTGTGAATCATACAGTGTGTTCTGACCTCAAAAAGGGGCATTTCAAGAGTGACCTTCAGAGAGTCAATACGTCTGCCGTAAGTAAACACTTATCTTGGTTCTCCAGGGACGCTGGAGAGCCAGTGAACTAAACATATCTGATTACATAATGTAGTTTGTTGATCTTTATGTTTTATCTTCAGCAATATGACATTGGGAAATTGCTTAAAATCATCAAAAATGAAATAGGAAAATCAGAAATTTTGCTCCAAACTGAATTAAATGTTTTTTTTTTTTTTCATATAGTAAATACAGTTAAACCCGAGGTTTACATACACCCCAAAAATGAACATAACCATTTTCTTAAATGTCTGGTGGTAAATCATACTAAACATTTACCATTTTAGCTCCGTTATGATTACCTAAATGATTTACGTTTGCAAAATGCCAGAGTAATGAGAGAATTTTTTTTATAAATCTCTAGACAGTCAAAATATTACAGTCAATTTCCTTGGATTTTTTTTGCTTCTCACAATAGTTTGCAAGAATTTTGGCCCATTTCTCTTGACAGAATTGGTGTAACTGAGAAAGATTTGTCTTGCTCGCACAAGCTTTTTCAACTCTGTCCACAAATTTTCTATAGGATTAAGTTCAGTGCTTTGTGATGGCCACTCCAAAACATTCACTCTTTTGTCCTTAAAGCACATTTTAACTAATTTGGCAGTATGCTGACGCCTGTTTCACACCGCAAGCGTCAGCGGCGCGTGAGCAGAGCGTGAGCAGCGCGTTTGTCGAGCAGTAGCAGCACGCAGGCGTTTGCCTTTCACACCAGCTGCGTCTGCAGCGCGCAGCTCTTCGGCAGCTGCTGCTGAGATCAACCTATCTCTGTCTATTCTATCTAGTTACCCCTCTATATACAAATACACTTTTTAAACTTTTCATCTGTACCAAGGCCCCTGCTGTTTCATTAACCTGCAAATGTTTATTTTACAAATTTTATAGATCACATAGTACTGTATGCTTCTAAAGCTAACTTATATGAGAATTGTCTACAGTCAGAAGACAATCGCCTGTGATATCATGTCATTTGTTTTTTGATTATCAGGTTGCTGTAGACCTAGTTATAATCATATTTATACAATATAGTTATAATGATATTTATACTTGATCAAACTAGTGTTAATTTCTCCGCTTCAGTGATGTCCAGCGGCAGAATAACAGCTCATTAATTCATGCTCGTGCAGATGATGAGACGGACAAAAGTAATTAATGCATGCCATTCTTTTACTTATTTTCGTGTTGTCAGATTCACAGTGCAAACAGCTCCCGGTAGGAATAATTCGAGTGAACATAAAACAAAGCCGATTAAAACTTTCTTGCTCTGCTCAGCTGCACAGAACACAGCGAGCTCACATAATCCAGCATGCGTGTCGCACTACACTACCCACAATACACTTCGCTATGGACTACAAATCCCGTAAATATTCCATTTCCCCTCTCCTACAACACTAGTGTGCAACTTAAGCAAAACTGATAGTAAAATAGTTTTACATTTGGTTTTGTAGTTCGGGCCTAAATAAATGTTTGTTGCCGTTTTTAATCGTTTTAAGTTCATTTGAATGACTATATATAAACCATTTGACATTATTAACGTATTTATTGGGTAAAATTGTTAGTTTTTACTGTCATTCAATGTGTTTTGGTCATTCTCAATGCACTGTCACTTTAATTGAGCGTGAGCAGCGCGTCAAAAATAGACCCAGCGCCGAAACTATCGCTGCACTGCTGCTTCGGCGACGCTCACGCCTCGCTCTGACGCGCTGCTGCTGCGTGCGGTATGAAAGCTCTAATCTGTTAACATGGACGCCGAAAACACACGCGCTGCTCACGCTCTGCTCACGCGCCGCTGACGCTTGCGGTGTGACACAGGCGTTAGGGTAATGGTCTGTTTGAAAGACCCATTTGTGGCCAAGTTTTAATTTCCTGGCTGATGTCTTAAGATGTTGCTTTGGTATTTCTACATACTGTTTTTTCTTCATGATGCCATCTATGCTGCGAAGTGGACCAGTCCCCTCCTGCAGCAAAACAGCCCCACAACATGATGCTGCCACCTCCACACTATACAGTTGGGATGGTGTTCCTAGGCTTGTAAGCTTTCCCCTTTGTCATCCAAATGCAACACTGGTCATTATGGCCAAACAGTTCAATCTTATGCTGAGTTCAAACTGCATGATTTTAGCCCCGATTTTGACTCGCCGACTGGTTTTGAGAAAATTGCAGGCAAATGCCTGAAATCACAGGCAAATCGGTCCTCGAGTGACAATCACACTGTATGAACTATCAAAGATGCGATCTGATAGAATCGCCGATGAGTCGCCAATGCCTGTGAGATATTTGGCATGCTGAATATCTGGAGCTGTCGGTGATTCAAATCATGCCATGTGAAATGAGTTTTGACTAAAAATAACATTGGCGACTACCTACAGCCAATGAGAGAGCAGCATTCACTTGCGTGTGTGTGTGTGTGTACCTGCAGGCCAGCGGGAGGTTGAGGGACAAGTTAAAAAAGCGCTCATTTTTTATTTATTTGGACCCAAGAAACAAAGGAAAAACTAGTGGAGGTTTGACAGGAGCACCCTTGTCTGTTTGACGTGTCAAACAGAAAGTAAAAAAAAAAAGTTTAGAAACTAAAGGCTTCTTTCTCGTTATGTAGTTAAAAACAAAGGATATACTACATGTTTTTGGCTGTGAGACCTAGTTTTAACAAAGTTGTCGGTAATTCTTCCTATTTTAAAATCATGCAATGTGAAACCCCGTCATCGAGCCATCTTGCAGTGTAAAAAAAAAGCAGCGACAAAACGCCAGATAGTCATGCAGTGTGAAAACATCTGTTACACGATTACTTTCCAAATCATGCAGTCTGAACTCAGCATTAGTTCCATCAGACCACAGGACATGTTTCCAAAAAAGTGTAATTTAGCAAATTGTAATCTGGCTTTTTTTTTCTTCCTTTTTTTTTTTTTGAGATTCTGGCTTGTTGATTTCCCCATGTTGTCACACAAGGAAGCAGTGTGTTTGAGGTTTTCCTTAAATATTATTCTACAGTTGTGCCTCCAACTCAAATTTTGTCAATTAGCCAATCAGAAACTTCCAAAACCTTGACACCATCATCTGAGCTTTTTTAGAGGCATAATAATCTTTTTGTATGTAAACTTGACTTTTAAAATTTCTCCAAAAATATCTCTCTCAATATACTGCTGTTAAGCATAACAGAAACAAATTTGATAATCCTAACTAACCTAAAAGAGAAAAAGTTTAGTTATGTGCCTTTTTATGCAGTGTATGTAAACTTCTGGTTTCAACTGTGTATGTGAATTTATATCTATACTTCTGTGTTCAACGGTTTCCAAAACTTTCATTTTTGGGGAACGATCCCTTTAACAAATTTGTACAGATCCCAATTTCTTTGGAATTCATATGAAGCTTTAGTAAATATTGTATTTTCTGAAAAATGCTTGTGTGTTCACTTAGAGTACAACTGATAATAATAATAATAAAATAAAAACATACACCTTTTATTTACAGTGAGGGAAAAAGTATTGAACATGTCTTTTTTTCTGTGAAAATTATTCTAAAGGAGCTGTTGACATGGAATCAAACCAGATTTTGGTAAAAATTCAAACAATACAAACATAAAAATAAAACAAAACAAAACAAACAAAAATCTTACATAATTGTTATGTGTATTAACAAAGAAATGGAACAAGGAGAAAGTAGCGAACTACTGAAATGCATTTAATACTTTATTTAAATGGCTTTTTTGGTGATGGCAGCTTAAAGACGACTCAGAATAAAGTCACATGCGTTGTTCCGGTGTGAGTTTACACATACTTGAACAGTGTGTAAAAAACTTTTTTGTTCTGTGGGTCTCGACTATCAAATCTGATCTTTATTTCGTATTTTCTATTAGGTTTAGGTCAAGTCATTGGGTGGGCCAATCTACAGTTAGATTTTTTATTTTCTGAAACCATTTGAGAGTTTCCATATTTGTGTTTTGGATAATTTTATTGCTAAAGTGTCCACCATGGTTTTGTCTTCATCATCTCGATAATGTAAATGTTGGACTGAAGCAGCTAATATTAATTTACAATGATGAAGGGCAGAGGGTTGCTGAAAAACTACTGAGAGATTTCAGCTGCAGTCTGGGCTTTCACTGCCTTTCTTCATCTTTCTTTCTTCGTGTGTTCAATACTTTTTTCCTGAGTCAATTAATTTTATTACATATAACTTCATTTGTAAATGAATTAATATAGTTTTCTTTGCTTATATTGACTTCTTTGGTTGTTACATCTGGTGAAAATTTTAATTTCAAGCCAACAGCACCTTTAGAAATATGTTTTCTAAGAAAAATGGTGACGAGTTGAATACTTATTCCCCCCACTGTAAATATGAGCAAAAAATATTTAACAGTATAAGAAAAAGCCATTTAACAACTATTATTTACACTAAAAATAACAAACTTACAGAAACAGTGCTATATAAGCACATTAACAACAGTCTGCCTCATAAACACAGATCTTCAGTTACAAAAACTCTCTAAATTATGCATACAAAGCATGATTTAAATTACAAACGTTTTCATTCAGCTTCATAAAATAACCTTAAATATTTTGGCATCCTTGAATTATATACAGTTGAAGTCAGAATGATTTTCCCCACTTTGAATTTTGTTTTCTTTTTTGAATATTTCCCAAATGACATTTAATAGAGCAAGGAAATGTTCACAGGATGTCTGATAATATTTTTTCTTACAAAGTCTTAAGTAAGTCTTATTTTTTTTATTTTGGCTAGAATAAAAGCAGTTTTATTTATTTTTTAAAATCATTTTAGGGTCAAAATTATTAGCCCTTTTAATTTTTTTTTTTCGTCTACAGAACAAACCATCGTAATACAATAACTTGCCTAATTACCCTAACCTGCCAAGTTAACCCAGTTACCCTAGTTAAGCCTTTAAACGTCACTTTAAGCTTTTTAGAAGTGTCTTGAAAAATATCTAGTCAAATATTATTTACTGGCATCATGACAAAGGTAAAATAAATCATTTATTAGAAATGAGTTATTAAAACTATTATGGTTAGAAATGTGTTGAACAAAATCTTCTTTCCGTTAAACAAATTTATAATAATAATCAGGGGGCTAATAATTCTGACGTCAACTGTATGTGACTACAGGACTGTATCATTTCAATTCTGTATCTTAGAGCAAGGAAGAAAATGTTTTTAAACCTCATAGATGCCAGAACACCAGTTAAATATATAAAACATTTTACAAACACACACACACACAAACACACACACACAGCTGTCAAGTAACAGAAGGACAAGTCGTTGCATAATCCCTCCTTTAAATCCCTGTTCTACTTTTCAAATCTATCACTCAAGCAAAGCTAATGCCTGAAAATAAATCAATTCCTCTGCTAACTAAATCACCCAGACAACCCCACAAATAAGCATGTGTAATTCATTTACCAGTGGAAGAAATGTCCTCTAAAATAAGCAGAAATATCAGAAATACATGGTTTTATTTACACACTCTCCCACAATTTTATATCAAAAGACATTTTAACCTGAATCTGGCGATCAGATACATTAAAAGCAACATCCTTCAGGCCACATTATACAACACAGAAAGCCCTGTTCTAAAATGGCCGACTGCACTTAACTTGCTAGAGTGAAATAATTCATTCACTTCTGTCGGTAAAAGGGACAGACCCTTTTACCCGGTCTATACATCTGTGTTCACCGCTCCCAAGGGCAGTGCAGTACGGGCTGTTCATCAGAGTATATGAGTTATAATAATAGCAGTGCATAGCCCAGGGGACATCATGCGTCATCTGTATAAACTGCCATGTTACATCTACTCCTTTTGCTAGTTGCAAAATTGTGTTTGGATGTGTGTGCCAAAGTAAATGGAGGAGGAGGAATGCGTTAACTAATGAGGCAGTCATTTTAAAAATACATTTTAAATTTAATTTAATTTAAATTAAATAATATATTTTAAACTAAAACTTATATAACTATTGTACTCTGACTTTTACATGTGTATATTTCGATTTAACACTGTTTTTTTCAACCCAGGTTCATTCTGAAAACGTAGTCCTGTGGACGTTTCTGGAGATCGCGAAATACGTCCCTGAAGTTACGTATTTGCTCAGTTTTTGTTTTCGTGAATACACAAGAGGCCGCTGTGTGCACTTTTTCACATCTCAAACTTCTCTCGCGAGTGGCGTTCATGCCCGTGCTGTTCTCGCATAAACCAACCAGAGGCCGCTGTCGACTGACTGTCTGTCTGACTGACTGAATTACAAAATGAATGACTGACCCACCCTCCTCCTTTCCTAAACACAACCAACGATTTACAAAAGCTGTCCAGAAAGAGAAATCCCCTCGTCTGATTTTTACCACGTTTTCAGATTTTACCACATTCTCACGCTGTTATTCACTTGTTCGTTTTATTTTTGGATTCTGTTTTTGTCTTACCTGATTTTTGGAACCGCTCTTCCCCGGACTCAAAGAGTCTTTGAGTGGTCAACTCCTCTCTGTGTCTCAAGTCCGCCGATGTACACGAGGAGCTAACTGGACAAACTGGTTGTGGTGGGAAAAGCCCTCCACATAGAAGTAAGCGGTCAGCTGGTAAGCGTGAAAAGGAACCGCGTCATACCGACCCGTAGCGTTCGCTTAAAAAAAGAAATGCAGCCATGCGTACCTCTGGCTACATAATTCAAGGTCTACAGAAACGTCCAAGGGACTACGTTTTCACAATGAGCCTGTGTTGGTTATTTTACACAATTACAAAACACAAATAAGTTCAGAGTATTTCTATAATTTTGTAATTGACCACTAGCATTTAGTATCCGCCAAAGACTATAGAATATGCAAGAAATGTCACTCGTATATTTTTGAATGAGGAAAAGTGTAACAATCAATATGGCAAATGAAGCTACAAGTACCAGAGCCAATCAGCACTCACTATGACCTTTTTCTTCATTGCTGAATAGAGGGTGCCTTAGTGAACAGCGCCTTCTGGTAGAGGGCTTAGAACCTCCGTTAAAAATTGTCATCAGCCAGAGCAGCATTTCTCAACTGGGTGTCAATGCGGTTTTCAGTGGCTTACAGAGTTTTTTTGTAATGCAAAACTTTGATTTGAAAAGAAAGACGTGTGTTAAAGCTGTTATACTTCTGTCAGATACGGTTCTAGTGCGTCCAGCATGGCTGATTTGCTTGTTGATTCTAATTGGTAGCAGTTATGTGCCACTTTATTTACTCTTTGTGACACTTATTCGATCAATGTGTTAGTGCAGGGGTCACCAATCTCGGTCCTGGAGGGCCGGTGTCCCTGCAGGGTTTAGCTGCAACTAGCCTCAACACACCTGCCTGGATGTTTCAAGTATACCTAGTTAGACCTTGATTAGCTTGTTCAGGTGTGTTTGATTAGGGTTGGAGCTAAAATGTGCAGGACACCGGCCCTCCAGGAACAAGTTTGGTGACCACTGTGTTAGTGAAACAGTACAAGCTATGTATGTGTCAAACATTTTGGTGAATAACATTTGTTTGTGTTGGTTATATATTTGAAAGAAAGAGAAAATGTTCACTTTAGCGATGACGAGGCTTCATTTAAACAGAACAAGATGCTGTCTGGCAACAAGGGAAAAATACCTTGCATATGTTGTTTTCCATCTCCCTAGATCACCTTTTTAAAATCAGTCCAGGAGGTGGTGTTGACCGACTGCTGTATTGGTTCAAAGACATTAAAAGCAAGTAAAATAGATTAAAACTATCATTTCAAAGCTGTCCAAATGTGACTCTTTATATGCATCAAGGTGCCGACCGAAAGTTCTTAGCATCCTCCTTGCGCACACACAAAAAGAATAATGAGTAATTTTGCGTTCTAAGAAAAAGGTCTTCAAACTGACGATACTCCAGGGAAGGGGCTCAGACCAGATGAGTTTCGGCAGATTTTTTGTGATTCGAACATTTAGAGATGAAACTAAAGAGACAGTTGTTGTTTATTTGATTGATGATTCCTAATATGGAATTAATCGTAAACTTATCAAACAATTTTGGAGAATTTGTTGTTTCCCCATTCAAACAGAATGCAGAAGCATACTGATTGAGAGGCAGTTTTAAAGATAGCCTCCGAATAAATGACTTGCCTTAAAGGGATTTTAGTATCCGCTATTTATTCCTGTGCCTTTGTATGTTTGCCTCTGCTGCCTTGCAACATTCTGCTTATAAAAACATCCCTCAGACAAGTCTTTCAAGACAACAAAAAAGCAAGCTCTGTTGTTTCCCTGAGAAAGTGAGGTATGCACCTTTGCAGGTAATCTAATTTGTACATATTTAGACTATATTACAAAAACAATGTTTTTAGGGTAATGACTTCATAAAATAGGATAACAAACATTCAAAGATTAATTTTAAGATCTTAATAGAAGCTTTGAAAAAAACATGATACAGTATAAAGACAATATGAAGTCTTATGGCAAACAGAATAACTATTAAGGCCACACTAGTATTTATGGATTTCTGGTAGTCCCAGTGTTAAAAAAGCAAAAAAAAAAAAAAATGTTTCTCTGCACTTGTTTTTTCAAATAATGCCTTCAGAAGAAGCCCAATGGAGTAAACAATTGTAGCTAAAAATTTGGTCATTCCAAATCTTTCAAGAGTGCTTTCTAAAGTATTTTCACTATGTCAAAAACTCACTGAAGTCCCCCCAAAAGGTGGGTCATCCACAAACAACTCAATGTTGAGTGAGAATTTAAACTGAAAGAACAGCAGTGGCCAAACCTCTCACCAGAAAGGGCAGAAAAAATAACAGTTGGTCCAAAGTTCACTTCAGTGATGAAAGCTAATTTATTTATTTTGATCTGAACGGAAAAATTATCCTTCATTAAATTGAGAAAAGACTGAAGTCAAAATATGCACTGAAGTCATTGAAAGGAGGAGGAGAAAAGGTAAAGGTTTGATGTTTTCTGCAGCAGGAATTTGGCCTCTTAAACAGATACATGATAGAGTAAATGCAGTGTATGCAAACATGTGATTCTTTGCAGACATTCATTACTCAGTCAGTAAGCAATTGTCTTGCAGGACAAGGAGGCCTATCACAGCAAAACAGTTCTAGCAGTCCATTAATGCTGAATCACTGAAATAATGAAATGATGAACCTAGAATCCTGATCCAAGCCTAAATGAAAATCGCTGGAGAACCCTTGGCTAAATGTTAGGGGTTAAGAAACCCACTGCAGTCAATAAACTATGAAAGAGACTGACAAAAATCCTATCAATATCACAACGGAGCAGATTGAGGGACTAGTGATGTCTGATGAGAGACTAGTTAGTGATGTCCAGTGGAAACTAGATGTGTCTGTGGGGGAGTAGTGAGGTTCTATGTCATTCAAAGTCATTCAACTCGTTATTAACTGCTTTAAACTTCAGATTTTTTTTTTTTAACTTAACCTTTCTTTGTGCTGCAATCATTAGCTATGTTTCTATCCAGAGATGCAAATTAGATTTATTAGATTTAATAATTTGCAAATAAAGCACACTTTCTATCCAAAAAGAAAAAAAGCATTACTTCCCTATCAACTGGCAACAAATATCAAAAATAAAAGTGAAATTTGCTGTGGTAGGAAAAGCCACCATGAGCCTTTTCTCTTATATTATAAATGATCTGCACTTCAGAAGACAAAACGCAATGAACATACTGTGGCTTTTGGAGGCGTGGAACCATTCTTTTGGAGCACAGAAGCTCTGGGAGGTAATGTTACGATAACCAGTAATATAATTCTTGCAGATCGCTGGAGAACTACAGACACACACACACACACACACACACACACGTCACAGTAACAAACTACAACTCCCAGCATGCACCTTACACTCACCAGTTCCTGTTTTCCCACTGATTGCACTTTTTCTGTAAACAGTACAAAGCGGTTTCCCTTGTCTAGTCTTCCAGTGTTTTTGACCTTTTGCTTGTTTATCGTGTTTGATTATTTGCTGCCTAGCCTGACCATTCGCCTGTTTTTTACCTCGCTTTTTGGATTACATTTATGCTCCTGTTTGTTCTTGTTTGTGACCATTGCCTGCACAACTTTCCTTTAATAAACTTCATGTGAATCTGTACATCCCATGACAGACTATAGCTTAGACTAAGGGATTTCTTAATGACCAAGACAACATTTCAGATGTTGTGCAACATGGCCAGTGCCCCTATTTTTGTTATGACATGATCTGATAAAACAAAATCACATGACTTTTTTTCATCCTGAAATTTATTTGTTTCCATCGTAGTATATGCACATTAGTTCCTATCAGATAAACAGTTTATCCTACTCAGTTGTGCGCATACATTCTTTATGCACATTTTCATAATGTATGCACATCTTGGCATTTCCATTAAGCATTTTTATGCAATATTCCAAGCTGTGAATAAAAACAGGTGGATGGACACAGCAATTGATATTATCGACATTTTTTTAAACACCGTTTATTAGGGTTTTTAAGTACCTTTAATTACCTTGGTTTTTTGGTAAAATACTGTTACAATGAAGAAACAATTAAAACACACACAAAAACATTTGATAATGAAGACTATACAAAAGTTCTGTATGATTCTTGAATCTGATTGGTTGATAGCTGAGTGATATTCTGCAAATAACAGCACTCGTACAGCTTTTTCACCCTTCACCCTTGTGTATTACTTCGCTCACATACAGCAACAAGCAGAGCAAACTCTACAGTTTGACAAATATTGCTGCTGTTGGAAAACATAATGAACTGTTGAAGCTTTTTAGATGAGAATGTAGTTGTTTAGATTGCAACTATGCAGTTTATTTATAGACATAGTGTCTATTTTAAAATATTTGTAATTTTGGAGATACAGTGTGTCGGCAGCCATTAGTCTAAAGTGACATTGGTGAAGTAGCAACGGTTTCTGCTGTTCTGACATCAGCTGCAGATATCAATGAATTGTGGAAGAAAGTAGTTCTTCTTGCAAAAGGGTTTTTAGACTCTCTGTGTTTGATTTTCTTTTTTATATACACAATTATGCCATCAAACTGTTGTGTAAACACAATATCACACTCGTCACAGTGCAATATGGATGTATATCGTCCCTGATGGAACACTACGGCACGAGACCTGTGGTCATGTGTCAATGCACTCCTCCCACCAGTGCCGATATACAGCCATATCGCACTGCTACTCGTGTAATACTGCTCATTTTAATTATGTATTTTTTGTCTTCATAAACAGTTGTCTAATTTTGATCTACAATAAGAAAATACAAAATATGTTTTGTTTTAGTTTTGTACAATAAAGCAAAACCTTTAACAGACATTAAGCTGAGTGGTGATGAATGGTGGTTAAGTGTAGTCACTATGGTATTGTTAACTGAATACATTAAGTATTCTTACTAGCACATGCCTGTTGCTAGGAGTCAAGCAGGTCACATTCTGGAAACTGTGATGGGTTTGGTCTTCACTAACCAATCAAACCAATCAGAGCTAATGACGCTAACCTTGAGATGCCACTGCTTGAATTATTCATGGCACTCATGGCGTCTGATTTCATGCCTCTGACATAGAGTATTCTAGCAGGAAGAAGGTTGTTAAAATACACTTAATAAATAAAAGAAAAAAAGAAAATCGTCAAATATTTTCTAATGCTGTGACTAACAGACTTCTATTCTCTCATCACCAGCTCTCAATAATAACTATGATTCACATTCACCCTTCTCTCCAATGGTTACATCAGAGTCATGACTGAAGCAGTAAATGCACAAACCCAATAAGGAGGTGGATTTTTAATCACTTTTGATGCCCAGAGGATGATATGGAGACTGCTGACGTTTGTGTGTGCAGTGCAGTGCAGTGCAGTGAGATGGAGATTCTAGTTTCAACTTACTGAATGTGTGAATATATTTTTCCATTAGATCAGCACTCATTTTTTTTATTACAACTAATCATGTATCAGGAAAAAAAAAACTGAATCAGACCAGATCTTAGTCAAAATTGTCAAGGAAGATGAAGACCAAAATTATATAACTACTAGAATGGCCATAGTGCTCATTCTGACGACTATATCAAATACATTTTTGTCAAGTCATGTTTACATTCAAAGCCTTTATTGGGATTGTGGAATTAAGAATTTAATATATCACAAACATATTATAGGGCTGGGAGATTTGGCCTAAAATCAAAATCCTGATTAATTAAACATTTTAACTCGATAACTATTATTAAAAGATTTTTTTTTTTTTTTGCCCTCAAAGTTCACTGATAAGTTTT
This sequence comes from Danio rerio, assembly GCF_052040795.2. Taxonomy (NCBI): domain Eukaryota; kingdom Metazoa; phylum Chordata; class Actinopteri; order Cypriniformes; family Danionidae; genus Danio; species Danio rerio. The sequence continues at coordinate 29,414,048 of NC_141026.1, read as the reverse complement.
GTACAGTAAGTATGCTCACATATTACAAGTGAGAGATTTTTTTAATGAAGGGAGCATTACTTGATTCTAAAATAATTAAAGGAAACACACACTATCTACTATCTATGATTGTTTATTTAACATCAATGTTAAACAACTGAAATTAAAACACAAATGACCTGAAACTAACAGTTACTTTTTTTCTTTTAAAAAAGGATAAAATAAATGGCTTGTACTTTTGGAAAAAAAATTAATTATGTTCAATGTTTTTGAATTTCTAGCAGTATAAAATAAGCAGTATCTCTTCTAAATTAAATAACTCTGGTATATCCTGTAAATAATGTTATAACATTTTCATATTCTGTAAGCAAATATTTTAATGTAAATAATAATTTTATTGTAATGGAAAACATGCCATCTCAAGGCATCTCTTGTGTAGTTTCCATTACACTGCAACGGACCACACCCGTGCATTTAACGCAGAAGTATAAATCAGCCTTAACAGAGCCAGGTCACGTGCCTCCACAGATGGGTGGAAATGTAATTGAAAAAATTAGACCTGAAAATATTTGATTGATTATAGGTTCTGAATGTCCATTTTGATTAATTTTTGATTAATCAACCACTCCTAATATACTATATTAATCATTTTAATTTGTAACACGCATTGTTAAGCACTTCACAGATTACTTTAAAGGCAATTGAACTCTCATGGCAATTTGAACTCTCACATTGCAGATTTTAAATAATTGTATATTGGTTATATGTTGTTCTATCCTAATAAAGTACACACCAATAAAATATATATTTATTCAGCTTTAATGTGATATACATCATCAGTCTAATAGGTAATTATTCTGTTCATCAAGGCGGCATTCATTAAATGTAAAAAAATATATAATGTTATTAAAAAATTATAAAATTATAAAATTTCAAAAACTGCATTATTATTGAGTGTAGAATCAACTACTCCAGTCATTATTGCTTTTATTACTATTACAATCACTAATAATAACATTAATAACAGCAATAATAATATTTTCCAGTGTTGGGTTGCTGCTGAAAGAACATCGGCTGAGTAAAACATATGCTGGATAAGTTGGTGGTTCATTCTGCTGTGGCGACCCCAAATTAATAAAGGAACTTAGCCAAAAAGAAAATGAATGAATGAATGGACGAATGACAATAATAATTAATACTATTAATGATTTCTGAAGGATCATGTGACTCTGAAGACTGGAGTAATGAAGCTGAAAATTAGTCTATATAATCACTGGAATAAATTAATAATTTAAATGATATTAAATAAATTAAATGATAAACTACTTTGGAACAGTTATTTTATAGCGCAATAACATTTCACAATTTTACAATTTGTACTGTATTTTTGATTAAATAAATTCAGCCTTGGTGAGCAGGAGAAGCTTATTTTAAAACATTTAAAAAACATACTAACCCCAAACTTTTGACCGGTAGTGTATAAATCCTAGTTTCATGAAAATTAAACTTATGACTGGTCTTGTGGTCCAAGGGTCCATTTTTGTTTTGAGTTAGGGCAAGAATTGAGGTTCACTAGTCCTTGGTCAATGAGTATAAAACGCTTGCAGACATTCAATTAATTGCCTTGCAGTGAATCATATTGCCTCTGATGATGGTCTGGCAGTGTCATAAATTTAGCATCAAAGTCCTGCTGTGTGACTTTACTATGCCTCGTCAGTGTTATAACAGGCACCATTCTCTTGCCTGTAATGTCTGTTGTTGAGTCTGAAATTAAAGATCACTAATGTCACAGCTTTCACTCAAAATCTCATGAGGATTATAATCATAAACAAGAAAAAACAGCACAGGTCTACATTAATCAAAGATCTGGGCTCTGTAACAAGCTGAAGACTCCCTATTCATCCACAGCAGTCTCAATCAATAAAGAGAAAGCAATTCTGAGAGTCATGTGATGGGAGTACAATCACTTAGGGCTTTGATCAACATGGCAATCGAACTCTCTCTGAAACATCAACGATACGGGTTCATCAAATGGATAATTTGGTATCCTTTCTAAATGGACGTCTACCACATGTATAATCACCACAGTATCACTGAGAACATCACACACTCAGAACATCACAGCACTACTGAGACCAATAAAAATCCCGCACCATTGAAGATTTTAGAAACCATTAAACTGAATCTTACATTAGATTTCTCACAGGGAACGGCTAAAATCTGCTGCGGCTCAGTAATGCAACAATTTCCTACAAAAAGGAAACCCTTTTATAAGAACTCGAAGGCCTATGTGAGTGGCCCAATGGTGCCTCAGTGATAGCTGGGTGGCTTAAAGCAGTCAGAGCTGCCAATCACTCAGCTTTCCTCCATTCTCCAGCTTTGTGGGAACTCGGCTATTGACCCATCTCAAGCTGGCAGCGGCGACAAAGCAGGCAGCATGGAGTACAAAAGACACTCTCCGGGCTCCAACTCCCACTAACAACCAGTTATTTACACCCTTAGACTGGGACTGGGACTGGCTTCTCTCCAAATTACAGCTGACTAGAAAGGCTCTTTCATGACATCATCGGCTGGCTTGCCATATACCAAGTCTGGCTTTTAATGTAGCAAAGAGCAGCGTTCTACAAAGCAATTCAGATGTGTTCTTGCATGTGTCTTAATGCATATTTGTTCATTTTTAACATGCGATTCAACTGCCTTTTTTACTTACAGAACGCATTCAAAACGTTATATACAAGACAGAAGAAGGTCAAACATATTAACTAATTAATTGTCTCTCACATTAGATTTTGAATAGATCACTTCCATTACTCACTCCACTGGGCCTTTTATACAGATCGCTTTAAGCATCCTGGCGATTGTGTGGAGGGCTTTGAAAAGATCTTTGAGTGGACTCTGAATAGACACAGACAAACCACACAGGCTGTCCTCGCAGGTAATCTTGCAATTCACATTGATGTTGTTCTGTGCACTGGTTTGGAGGATTGTAGTGTAAAAACAATGGCTCTGTTAAAGTTCAAAGTAAACATTCACTTGTATGCACAGCGCTGGATTTTGTAAATGTGTACTTATACGCACAGGTTACATATTTTGCATTTAATTTTTAAATGTTTTTTGCTGTAATATCCACACACTAAAAAAATAAAAATACTGGATCAAATTACTGGATCAAGCTATTTTTTCAGCTTAATTTATAAATGAAAACTGTAATAAATTAAATTGACAACACTTTCAATTGTCGCTTTTAAGTCAACAGGTTTTTACTTTTTTAAGTAAAGTTAGTAATCCCTTTTTAAAGTCTTTCTTTATGTTTTACCAATCTTTAAACATTGTACTTATTAAAAATAAGCCAAAAAAAAACACAATTCCTGAGATTGTTTATTGTCCAATACATTTAATTTAGTAAAAAAAAAAATAATAAGTTCAATTCATAACTTCAATTCCAATTCTGTATGTAAATTGTGCAAGCTTATTTCACAATATTCAACACAAACATAACTGCACTGTAAAAAAAAAAAAAAAAAAAACTGTTAGTCTTAAATTTTTCAGCCGAATCAAATTAATTAGCTGAATCCACTGAACTTATGTCAAACTGACTTAAAACAGCTTGCATAACTTATAAAATAAAGTTAGAACATTTTTAACCTAGTTTAATATGTTACAATGAACTAAAACGTATGCTGTCATGACTAATTGATCATATAATGTTGTACAGTGCGATTGAAAAAAACAGGGATGAGTCTTCCTTGTGTAAAAAGGACCAACATGATGCATGTTGGTGGTGAGAATTTAAACTTCAAAATAATCCTTTAGAACAAGCTTTACTTATTTCATGAAGAAAATAAACAACATCATCTGGGAAAAAGTAAATCTGCTCATTAAACAGATAACATTTTCAAGATCCCACTACACAAGTTTTCTTATGTAATATTAATCAAAGTTATTTTAATTGGGCACTACCAGCTGCACATACGAATGCAGATGTTCAACTTAGCAACGTGTCAACAAGACACGCTTCAAGTCAGTCAGAATTCATGTGCAGATGGTGAGAAAAGTGTTTATGACCATGAGAAGTGCACTTAATGTACAAAGAAATATCATCCTGGATGAATTAGCATTCATAGATAGGCACAAATAATTCTGTTTACACATAAACAGTTTATAAACTTACTATAGACACATTGAAAATATTATGTAAGAAATCAAAACAAATGTTAAATATATAATATCACTAACAGCATGTAAGATTTTATGTACAACTAACCGTAATTTTTGCGGTTATATAATATTATATAGATATTTATTCATTGCAGCTTAAGTTGATGGAAGATGGACTAAATGATGATGTCCAACACAGTCAACACATGTTGACTAACACAATCCATTTACAATGACAGTAAGTGTTTCTTGTGCATTTTGATGCCTCGTTTCTCTTTTGTTCAAGGCTCACAAAATAATTAGAAGCTTTTATCTTCACTGTCGTTGCTCTGCCACATTTACAAAATCTCCATAAAAGCTTGAACATTTTTTGACAGATTAGCCAGACCGAAAACTCTTGACCTGAGCTGTACAGCAATACTATGGTGTAAAATTACATTCCACTATCATCAAGATCCTTTTGTAACTGATTTTACACAGATTAAGGTAAAACCAACTATATACTGCAGTTTATCTTGACCTACTGCGGTTTGTAGCTCAATGTTTGATGTGCCCTTCAAGACTTTATAAAGACCTATCTCAGGTGAAGAGATGACAGTGGACACACTGCTTTTCTTAAGCAACACAAGGTGGAAGGGAGGAAGCTAAATTAGGCCAAAGTCTAAATATTTCACAAGTTCTCATCTATTATTGACCAATGGTTTCGCCCAGCCAGGCAGATTAGAAATCAAATCTCTCTCCAGCCAGCGATCAGTTCCCTTAATTCTCCACACAAACTCCCAACCATAAACTCTTATGCTGCTCTTATGTTGGCGTTATTATAGAATTGTACTAAGCGTACTAAGTGCCAGTACAATTATATCCAAATTTCATTTTAAAATCATATTCATAATATATCTTATAATATAATATATGTCATCTTCTACTTCCTATTTCAATATTGGTACTTGTTTTTATCATTTTATTTTAATTGTAAAAAGCAGTTAATTGTCTGTACTTTTAAAAAGTGAGTAAACTCATTGCTTTTAAAGTGATTAGTTGACTTAACTCAAAAAAGTGAGTAATGCTGTTCACTTAAAATTTATAAGTAAAAGATATACAGTTGAATTCATAATTCTTAGCACCCCTGAATTATTAGCCCTCCTGTTTATTTTTTTGCTCCATTTCTGTTTAACGGAGAGAAGATTTTTTCAACACATTTCTAAACATAATAGTTTTAATAAATCATTTCTAATAACTGACTTATTTTAGCTTTGCCATGATGACAGTAAATAATATTTTATTAGATAATTTTCTACGTATACTTCTACACAGCTTAAAGTGACATTTAAAGGCTTAACTAACTAGGCAGGTTAGGGTTATTAGTCAAGTTATTGTACAACGATGATTTTTTCTGTAGACTATCGAAAAAAATATTGCTTGAAGGGGCTAATAATATTGACCTTGAAATGATTTTTAAAAAATGAAGCACTGTTTTTATTCTAGCCAAAATAAAACAAATAAGACTTTCTCCTGAAGAAAAAAATATTATCAGACATACTGTGAAAATTTCCTTGCTCTGTTAAACATCATTTGGAAAAAAAAAAAAAAAATCAAAGGGGGTGAATAATTCTAATTGCAACTGTATGAGCATAATAGTAAAAAACTATGTTCATTCAACTTTTTGAGGGAACGGGTTTACTTATTTTAAATAATTATAAAGTGTCAACTTTATGTCAGCGGGTTACTCACTTTTAGTGATTAAGTAAAGTGATTAAGTAAAGTCTTTGCAGCTTGTTCAAACTAAGTTGAGCTAAAACATTTGAATTTTTGAGATCTTCTTAAATTTGTTATGTTAACTTAATTAATCTGTGTTCTGGAATAAATTGTGTGGAACCCTGCATTTTGGACCATCTCTGATAGTTTGCAAAGGTTAACCAAGTATTTATCTTTTTTTTTCTATTCAGTTAGCTACCTAGCTTTTCAAATAAGTGCAGTGTTTTCTTGACAAGAAATAATCAATCATAATAATCACACATTAACTGGCTGAAAACCTTTTAACTTCATTTGGGATTGATTTTTTTGCAACAATAATATACTAGCATGTGCAAGTGTCTTATTACAGAACGAAAGCACAGTTTGTTAAACACTCACTGACCAATTTCCAGTAGCAAGGTGTGAAAATATATGCATGGTATGTAAAATCTTACTGTTCAAAAGTATTGGGTCAGTAAGATTTTAAATAATTGTAAAGATTTTTATTTAACAAGGGTGTGTTAAATTGATCAGGAGTGACAATAAGTGTGATGTTAATAATACAAAAAATTCTTTTGTAAATTATATTGATTTTATCATATAAAATCTACTTTTACTTTTACTTGAACTCTGGCTATATGATCACCCTTTTTTTACCTTACTTAACAGCACAATATGCTCCACTGTCCATAAAAGGTATTACTTAACATTAATTTTAATAACTGAAAAGCATACACAAACACATATTCTTATTTAGGGATAGTTCACCCAAAACTGAAAATTCTGTCATCATTTACTTATCCTTCATTTTCACAAACCTGTTTGAGTTTTTCATAAACAGAAAAAAAAGCTATTTAAAGAAATGCTAAAAACCTGCAACCATTAACTTTTCATAGCATTTGATTTTCTATACTGAAGTCAATGATTACAAGTTTCCAACATTTTTTTTTAAATATCTTAATTTGTGTCCATTAAAAAAAAGAAAACTCAAAAAGGTTTAAAACCACTTCAGGGTGAGTAAATGACGAGTACATTTTTTAAATTCTAGGGTAATCTATCCCCGAAAGCAAATATCCTATAAATCTCTTGTTTTAGTGTGGTTTTACTCCACATTCTTAAGAAAAAAAAACTAATGTCTCCACATTTGTTCCCTTGAAAGTGAACACTAATTAACAAGTGCTTGCGTAACAACTGTCAAAAAACAGCAAAGCAAAATTGATCACTAGTAACTACATCTTTGTGCTTGTTAAAATCGTTTCCCTTCAGCAGTGACAAGTTCATCTCAACAAGCCTTTTTAATAACTCTTGGTTTCTGTAGCCACATTAGATTAATAAGCGACAATGAAATTAATGTCGGATGAAATTCACTGGCAACTCTAGTTCACTGATTAACTGTCCCACATCCTACCAAAATGGCTGCCCTTATGAAACCCTCACCAATGAGGTCAAACATTCATAAACACAAGTGAATACAGCAGTCAGCTCTATAAACTCAGGATATAAACTTAGGATAAAGCACTGGGTCTCAGGTGCAAGTGGGTACTTACTGGTTGTGTTTCCGGACATCTGGATGATGCATTTAGACTCTTTACCGATCTCCCGAGAGTTAAAGGGACGAACTCTCACCGCCACCTTCACCGAGGCCCCTGCCATGGTGCCTCCGTCTGTGTGTTCAGAGCCCTCCTTTAAACGTTCAGGTCACTGCTCACCTGTCAAGACAAACATGAAGGATTAAAACACCGATTCCAGGTTAAACTCGAAGATCTTTATACACTCCAAGATATACTGGGTTATTCAATTATTCATTCATTTTCTTTTCAACTTAGTCGCCAGAGCAGAATGAACCAACAACTTATCCAGCATATGTTTTTACACAGCCGATGCCCTTCCAGCTGCAACCCATCACTGGGGAAAACCCGCACACTCTCATTCATACACAATTTTAGCCTACCCAATTCATTCTGGGTTATTTTATTACACATTTAGGTGAAAATATCCTGATTTTTTTATTAAATTCAACCCAATGACTAGATTTGTCTATCCTTTCTCAAATTTGAGTAGAAATAACACATTTTTTTGTTATATAGTTATATATCTCTTTATACACAAATAATACCTGCTATTTTATCAGTTAAGTAGTGCAAACTATATTGTTAACTGTTTTCATGATGTTCTGATATTTTAAGTAAACATACTTCATATGTATTTAAAAAGTCATCGTTTCGCATGATCTGATGCTACTGAATAACCTTGTTGCTTTTGGCCTCTGGGCTGCTTGGCCCCTTAATTGCTGCTTGGAGCTAAATGTATTGCTATTATTACTATTGTTATTATTATTATGTATTAATAGTAGATTTGGTTATTACTACTCCTATTTTGTTTGCCCTTCTGTGGGGATCAATGAGAAACAATGTTAACTGCCTACATGACATCGAAATGACAGTAAGGCTGATTTTTGACATTTATGAAATATTTCAGTTTTATAAAATGTCTTTTTGCTTTTAGCATTAAAACAATATTCAATAATAATTAATAAGACAATTATAATTTAAAACAAAAGCTATTATATTAATATCATAATTTTTTTATATATTACACATTTTAAATATATATTTTTTTAGAATTACAACTATAATTAATTATATTATATATATATATATATATATATATATATATATATATATATATATATATATATATATATATATATATATATATATATATATATATATATATATATATATATATATATATATATATATATACAGCTGAAGTCAGAATTATTAGCCCCCCTGTATTATTAGCGCCCTTGTTTATTTTTTTCCCCAATTTCTGTTTAATAGAGGGAAGATTGTTTCAGCACATTTCTAAACAAAATAGTTTTAAAAACTTATTTCTAATAACTAATTTATTTTATCTTTGTCATGATGACAGTAAATAATATTTTGCTTGATATTTTTCAAGACACTTCTATGCAGCTTAAAGTGACATTAAAAGGCTTAACTAGGTTAATAAGGTTAACTAGGCAGGTTAGGGTAATTAGGCAAGTTATTGTATGATGATGGTTTGTTCTGTAGATTATTGAAAAAAAATTAGCTTAAAGGGGCTAATAATTATGTCCCAAAAATGTTTTTAAAAAAATTAATAACTACTTTTATTCTTGCCGAAATAAAACAAATAAGACTTTCTCCAGAAGAAAAAATATTATCCGACATAATGTGAAAATGTCAATGCTCTGTTAAACATCATTTGGGAAATATTAAAAAAAGAAAATAAAAATGAAAAGGGGGCTAATAATTCTGACTTCAACTGTATATATATATATATATATATATATATATATATATATATATATATATATATATATATATATATATATATATATATATATATATATATATATATATATAATTATTAATAATAATAATTGGCTAAAGGATAAATTATGGAGATTGGAGGAATATAATATATAATATTGAGAATGTACATTTTAATAATTGCACACAGATTTAAATTAATCTACTTCATAATTGTAAAAATATTTCTGCATCTATGAGTAGTTTTTCAGCAAATAAGAAAAAGGTTTAACTTATTTTGTACTTTCATTACTATACAGTATATCAGCCTAGAAATAATGATTTAAACCCTTCCCCAATGGAAATTGCAGCTTCCGGGAAGCCTTTTGGGAATTTTTATTATTTATATTAATATAACACATATACATTATTATTATTATTATAAACGGACTACAGGGTAAGAGGTTTTGTAGAATGTAGGAAGGTAATATAAAATATTTAGAATGTACATGCTAATAATTGCACACAGAATCAAATTAATTTATTTTATCATTTTATCTTCTGCATGTATGAGTAGCTCTTGTGCAAATAAGAAAAAGATCTAACTTACAGCATGTTGTACTTCCATTACTATACAGTGTATCAGCCGAGAAATATTGATTTAAACCCTTCCCCGTTGGAAATTAAATTACAGCAACTTTCGGGAAGCCTGTAAATCTTAGCTGCCCATCACTATAGCAACGATGAGAATAATTTCATGTTGAATCTGCTGTAAGAAAAAAATTGGCATGAACAGAATGAAAAGCCAGAAAAGCAAGAGGGATGATTTTAGTGATGAGGTGAAAATATATATCCAAAACGACTCAATATTTCCAACCATAACAGGATGGTGTTTACAGTATATGACCTCACCGTAAAAGGATCATGCACGGTCAGCTACAGATCCAGAGACACTCGGCCCGGCAGCAACAAAAGAAGTGCAGGGCTGGCTAAATGTCAGTTCGCTTCCTAGGATTACAATGGCTCAAAAACAGAGCTGGACGCCACAAACTCAGCCTCTTGGCCACACCAAAATGGAGGTAAAATTAATGTGCTAGAAGAGATTTATGGCCTGTAAACCTCAATCTTGCTGTAAAACACACTCTGTGAAATTTACAGTAGAAAAGGCAGCTACGGTTGCAGAATTACACCATTAAAATTTAAAATATGACTGAAATCATAAAAGAAATGTCAACATTGTACTAATGTACATGACTGAAAAAATCATAGCAACGTTTAAACAAAGTGTCATGCAATTCATTTTTGATTATTCAATGTATATATTATGAAAATGAATGTCAATACATATTTTAATCTTAGCATTTTACAGTTATTTACCATTAAATATCACAGCCATTTTTATAGTTCTACTTTCATTTATTAAGATGTTGCTTCAATTACTAAGAGGTTCATTTGAATGAATGTGGATGAGCTCATTCAGAGATATCCTATGAGCAAAATTCTGCAATGTTCAATTAAGACTGACATCACGCTGAGTCACATCCTGGCGTGTCGGAGAGGATTCAAACTGTCCTGTTACTCCCTATAGTCTTCTTAGACATTTACAATTCAGAAAGGCGGCCATTTTTAGAGATATTGAGATAATGAATAAGTGATAAAGATGAAATTACATTTATATTGCATGGAATAATATGACTTGCACTTTGATTAATGAACATTTTCATGCCCATTGTAAATAACAAAGTGTAACTATGAATCGAATTAGTGAATTAGAAATGTAAAAAGACAGCAAATGAAAAGTGACAAGGCAGCTGCAAGTCAAATAATGTGTATATAAAGCAGGGGTGCCCAATTTTTTTCTTTTGAAGGGCGAAAAACCAAACTTGATTGAGGGTGGAGGGCCAAAGGTAAATATACCAAACTATCACAATAAAGTTGCTATGGTAATTACCTTATTTATTAATATTTAAAAATAAATAGAAAAAAAATCATATTAATAATTATTAAAAATTTTTTACATTTTATACTGAACTTACAATAAAAACATTTAAAACACAATAGTGTTCAATACTGAATACGCGAGTCAAGATGCACCTGCCTTTGCCTAGAATTGCTCATTGATAATCCTTCGAGCACCAAATTTATATTTTAAAAAATCTGTTTCACGCAGGCGACGCGGTGGCGCAGTAGGCAGTGCTGTCGCCTCACAGCACGAAGGTCGCTTGTTCAAGCCTCAGCTGGGTAAGTTGGCATTTCTGTGTGGAGTTTGCATGTTCTCCCCGCGTTCGTGTGGGTTTCCTCCGGGTGCTCCGGTTTCCCCCACAGTCTAAAGACATGTAGTACAGGTGAATTGGGTAAGCTAAATTGTCTGTAGTGTATGAGTGTGAATGGGTGTGAATGAATGTTTCCCAGGGATGGGTTGCTGCTGGAAGGGCATCAGCTGCGTAAAAAAGTGCTGAATAAGTTATCGGTTCATTCCGATGTGGCGACCCCAGATTTATAGATTTATTATAGATTTATTTAGTTCATATAGTACATCACAATTAAGGTTGGATCTGTTGCACTCCATCCACAGCATTGTAAGTGCTGATAAGATGATTGTAAAAATGTTGCCATGCAACCTGAAATATACACATACCACTTGAAAAATCTTAGTTTCTCCTTATTTAAAGATATTTTGAACTAAGGGTTTGAGTACAGCCTTAATACTTGCTTTAATATATATATATATATATATATATATATATATATATATATATATATATATATATATATATTTTTTTTTTTTTTTTTTTTTTTTTTCCAGAAATTGACATTGATGTGTTTATTTTTTTCTTGATCAAAAATCTGTGTTTTCCAAATATTCCTTTATTCTCAATTTTTAAAAATACTGTAAAAATGCTGTTTCAAAAAATTGCTTTATGCTGTCCCAAAACAAATTATTTAAAATAACTTAATTGTTTTTACAAGTTTAAGTAAATTGAACATAAAACAATTAAGTTTTCCCAAAAAAAACTAATTTTAAATAAGAGTTTTTTGAACAAGCAGCAAAAGTAATTTTATGAGTTAATATTATCATTTACACCATTTATTTGTAGGAAATAACAGGTCATTGTTGAATAAATTTGGAAAGTGCACACACAAACACACCTGTATAAATATACAAATATTGTTTTCAATATTTAAGGTCAGAAAACCTCAAATATTACATTATCACGTTAAAAAAAACATATTGAACAAGTTTTACTAAATTGTTAGACCAGAGCAATTTATTTTAAGGGTCAAATCAAGAAAGAATACTGTAAGTGTTTTGCAGTGCAAATCATAAAATCATAATATAAAAAAATATTCTAAGTGCCCTTTTTAATTTGGCATCAATCTTCTTGTCTTTAAGTGTTAAGAAATATGCATAAATCATTAATTGTGCCTAACATCCTTTAAACAGTGCTCTCAGAACACACAGGGATATAATTCCATAATCTTGCAATGCCAGAATTGACCAAACTTACTTTAATAATAATGAATTTTGGCATGGAGTTATGCACTTCTCTGCACTCTCTCAAATCGTGATCCATTACCTCTATCCTGAAGGCATTACTGTGTGGCTGCCAGCTTCAGCTTGAGACAATGAATGACACGGCATTTATCTCAGCCGCACTTAGAAATATGTACACAAGGACAGAAGGCCATTAATGACAAACAACATCTGCTCCAATTCTAAAAAAAAAAAAAAATTACACACTGTCATAATAATAATGTCTGGATTTGTTGACAGGCTCTGAATGGCCGCACCCCACAGCAGTCCCACCCTGGTGACCCAACACCAAATAAACACACAGAGGCTCATTAATACTGCATTGTCCTCTAGAACGAGCCGACAATGGAAAAAAACTCTTACCTCTACAATGGTGATCCTCTGATGCAGCTCTCAGCTATTGACTCTACAGAGTCAGCTCCCACCGCTGCCTTCTCAAATTTTCCTTTTTCTGCTCTTCCTCTGATATGGAAAAAATCAGTCTGGGTTTCCCTTGGTTAAACAGAAGATCCTTTATTTGCTCCACAGAGGGATATCGTGTAGCCGGATGCCCGCTAAGGCCTGCTTCTTGGAGGAGAGATCTTTGAGTGTTCTGTAATGTAGAAGCCAAAATGGCTCTGCTGGCTCTGCCTAGAGCTGTGATGCTGAGACTGGCTGAACCAGTGACATCATCACTGAGGAGGGCAGAAGCATCAATGCAGTAGAGAGAGAGAGAGAGAGAGAGAGAGAGAGAGAGAGAGAGAGAAAGAGAGAGAGAGAGAAAGAGAGAGAGAGGGAGAGAGAGAAGGGGGGTGTGGGGGATGGAGATTAGATTCCCTGTGGAGTAGGACACACACACACACACATGTACACACTCACACCATGGAGTACAACACACGCATGCGCACTGGGTTTTCATGTGTTATGGGGACTTCTCATAGATATAATGAATTTTTAACTCTAAAGGCTGTATATTGTATGCTCTTACCTGACCCTACAGCTAAACACAGCCCTCATGAAATAAACAACATTCTGCATTTTTATTTTTTTCAAAATACTTAATAATTCTGTAGGATTTATGAGCCTACTGTGTCTAAAATGTCCCCAGAAGATCAGATTACTGGAATGGATTTACTTGAGGGGACATTTGGTTCTCACAATGCAATGAACATGTACATGATTACACACACACACACACACACACACACAAACACATCGCAATTGGAGGTTTACAGAGACTCTTCAGAGGTGTAATGTATTTTATACTGTATAAAAAATAAAAAATAAAACTCACAGACAACCTGGCAAAATTTGAATGTCAAAACATTGTTATAGTATTATGTTTAAGTGTTATGAATTACAAGGAC